>NW_024872683.1:0-18576 GCF_019054845.1 Dipodomys spectabilis | reverse complement strand
AATCACATAGTACATTAAAAACAACAACCGCAAATAAAAATCTCTGTTTCCATATCTTGGATTTCATTTTGCTTAGCATCAGCATATATGGTCATATATATAACATAACAAAGGCCCTGGAAAATAATAGTTGCATGGACACGATATCATGAAAACAACATGTTAACTGTTTAATATGGTAAAGATGGAATTAGGATTGGTGAATTCGTGATTCTGTTAAAGGAATTTCAAAAGAGTTTTAAAGTTATGACAGGTAAATTTTAATTGTTCAATCTTTTTAAAAACTTAGCCTATTTAAAAAAAATTTAAATTGCCTGGGAGAATAGCCTTTCATGCAAAGAAATCCATGGAGACTTAGCTGAGAGGGAGCAATGTGGGTGAAGATGGCTCTTTTTCACACTAAAAAAAACAAAACTCACAAACCTTGCTATAAATCCTGTAGGTTACCTTGAGAATTGTCCTTACCCAAAAAATATACTCTTACTGTGTGAAACAAAGTTGTAGTGGAATTTAAATTCAAAGTTCTTTAAAAAAAAGATATCAAAATTGTGATTTGACCTTTACTTACTAAACAGTAATTCTCTGAAAAAAATAATTGGGGTCAAACTATTTAGGGCGAAAGTGCCCTCCACAATGAAAGAAGATATTGGATTTACACTTTTCTGCTTATAATACTTTCCACAATGTCTTTGCACGTAAAGCACTGAAACACAGAAAAAATCTGATTGGATACTTCAAACGAATGATTTCACATTTCTAAGTGGCTCAAAAATATAATATCATTATTAACAAGAGACTGTGAAGACTTCTCTTATTACATAAGCCAAAAAGTTTTGGGATCAGAAAAGAAGAGCAAATGGAAAACGTAAGAAAACAGTGTTCTTAGAAGCCCTAGCTAAGCATATTAGCTTCAGCAGTGGAGGGAGGCCAAAACTTTTTAAAATAGATTGTCCTAATATTTTTGCTACATAAAGTGGTTTTACAGAGCCCATGTGGCTCACTTCAATGCACACTAGATCGAATGAAGACATAAAAATAAGTTCCACATCTAAATAAAATAGTTTTAAAAGAGAAACCATGAAGACATAGCAGTGGGGGAGGCCTTATAGTCCTTCCACTTCACTAGACTTTAACCCAAGAAGCTGTGATTAATTGGAAATCAGGTAAGAGCTAAGAGGAGGACATAGAAATAGGACATAGAAGTATTGTCCTTTGTAACAGACACTGTCATCCAAGGTATCGGTGATTTAACTCTATTCTTCTCCATACATCTTGTTAAGCAAATGCAAGACCAAGAGAAAAATAATCTATTGAAGTAAATTTGCAAAGAATAACTTCACTGTTCCTGATATGGTATCTAACGAGAGTCTTAAGTGAGAAGATAAAAGTGGAGTATTCTTCGGTTTCCTCTAAGCATCTTGTTAGCAAACTATATCTTTGAGGTTAGAAGTAATTGAACCAAAAAGTGGTGGAGTACTTATTTTTGTGGGCACTTTAGACATAAGAATACTTTCAAGATAAAAGAAAAAAAAGTATAGCTAAATATTTGTGATCACAGCTTCTTGGACTGGTTCTTTGGAGACAACGTTTTACATGAGAGTTTGTCCTCATTATCATAGATGTTGGGTTTTCGTGGCAACCAAATGCAAGAGGGAAGTTTAATGGATTCGCTTGGACAAGTAAACAGCGTAATAGAAAAAATGGCAAATAATCTTTAGTGAATTACTTTGACCGATTACTTTGCCAGAACAAAGAAAGAAAGATATAATTCAAAAATCACTTGACTGAAAAGTATGAAAAAGAGTAGTAAAGAGAGAAGAGAGAAAACATAGAGGACTGTTTTCTCTCCAACGGAGTAATGAGTTTTGATCTTGTTTCTTCCATTCTATATTCACCAGCTATCAAATGTATCTCAGGACTGGAATATCCAGTTCAGACAAAGAGATCTCCCATTAGAAAATATTTGCTGCAGATGTAAGTGATTTATAACCTTAGACAATCTATTTAAATCTGTTCAAAATTCTCCCCTACCCCAAACTGCCCTCTTTGAACAGTTGGTTTGCTTTTCCCATACTGCCCTTGATTAACTATTTAAAATTTTGAGAGGTCATATTCATACTCTCTAGAGGTTGCTGTTTGGTTGGGATTTTTGTGTGTTTGGTTTTTGTTGTGTTTTTAACTAAATTTCAAAAGTTTGTGCAATTGTGTTACAATTAAATATGTCCATGTAATTGTCCAATGCTCCTGGATCAGAGTCACTCCTTCTATCATTCTCAACCAATCCCTTCTCCAAGATTTATTTCAGATTTACCACTTCCTTTATCACATGTGTACATTGAGTATTCTAGTTGTACTTGCCACTTTTTCAGTTTTCATTCATTCTATGTTTTTACTAATATTCTTCTCTGGTCTCAACTTTTTGATAGTCATTCTGTTTAACTGTCTGTTCATACTTCGACAGGTTTATATACATTCTATGGCATTTCTATCCTGCATATACTTGAACTGATATCAGCTTATATTTCCATAATAATTCATCTGCAATAACAATTTGCAAGACTGAAGTCGTGAAGCACCTATACATGATTTTATTCTCATCCATTTGGAAGATTAATATTTAGTCAACAAGAAAGTTTAAAAATGGCTTAGAATGTTTTCCTAACTACCAATTTTTATAAATGGCTTTGTACAATGGTTTGTGATTATTTTATTTTACATGAGATAATATTCTCTACTATGTATAACTTTTGGGAAAAGAAGAAAACTAAAATTTATTACTGTGGAGGAATATGATAGAAATAGAAGACAGATTTTATGTTTGTCACATCTCTGATGAGTACCCATATTCAAGACTTAAAGTCATATTTCTTAAGGAAAACATCAAACAACATGATAAGGCAACTATTCGTGATCTTTTAAAATGTACCTTATTATTTGATGAAATTTACTTTATTAGCTAAAGTTTAGGCTTGAAATATGGAAGGCTGATCTATATAACACATTTCTGGAAGGCATCTACTGAACAACACAAATGGTGGGGGCTACTATTTCTATAATTTAAGGAATAGTTGAACCTGTTTGGTGTTAGTGCTGGATAATAAATCAACTCTATTTTAACTTGCTCCTTCCACTGAAAAACTTGTAATGTTACTAAGTATCATCTAATCGTCAAATGTTATTTTGGCGAATGTGCCTTTAAAAAGTTTATTTGAGGCGCTGGGAAGGTGGCTCTGTGGTAAAGCACTTGCTTGCATGCATGAGGTCCTGTGTTCAATTCCCCAGCATCACATGACCAAAAAGAAAAAAATCTGGAAGTGTGCTGTGGCTCAAGTGGTAGAGTGCTAGTCTTAAGCTGAAGAGCTGAGGGAGAGCGCCCAGGCTCAGAGATCAGGCCCCACGCCCGGACCCCCTAAAAAATTATTTGAATAGGAATATATTTTCAGGAGATTAAATATAGGTTACCATTGGTTTGAGAATGACAACCTTTTTATACTACATAACCAAGTTTTACTGAAGTACCAGTGTTTTGAAGCACTAAGGATCTTCTCAATGTTTTTCTGAATTATATTTGACTTCTAAGTCAAGTTTTCCCAGCCTTGGTAGAAAAATTATGGATCTATCCTTCCAGGAACTATTTTTTGGCCTACTTATACTGGACTGAAATCTTTCATTAATCATTAGGAGAGGGGTATTAAAAATATTCTTGTGACATTTGTGATCTTGTTCACTAATATGGGCTGGTCATATGTAAATTGAAAGTGTGAATTACAGAAGTTTCTCTCAGATTTTGTGATCTCATCTTTCATTTTAAGTTGCCTTGCATTTCACAATTGCTTACTGCTAAATCCTATGTAATTGGGGCCCTGCATTATTATAGGAAATGAGAAGTTGAGATGAGTCTTCAATTACTTTCTGTTGGCATGTGGCATGGGCCTAGGTATGAGGACTTGCCCTTGTTATCTGATGATACAGATAACTGGGACCTGGGATCCTAGGACGCGTGGGTCCTGTAGAAGAATAATACCTTTTGGACATCATATCAGCAAAATTTGGGTATGATCAGAAATATGGAGAAAACCATTCTGGGTCCAGTGAGTTAAAACAATATACAGAGCAGCAGAGCAAAATCCCTTACATATTAAAGGAAAACATTTTTTTTTTGCCATGTGAATTCAGGAGTCTAAGAACACTTAGAAGGTATCACAAGTTTATATCGAAGACATTGGATTGATACTTCTTATATTCTAACATATATTCTAAACTTAATTATTTATATTCCAATCTATTTATTGTAATAAATATCAATTTATTTGTCAAATTATCGATTAATTCTAGTAAGTTTCATTGTGTGAAACATAAAATTAGCACATATAAATATAAAATATATAACTATATGTAATATAAGGAATGTTTTTCATTGTTCTGTTGTGGTTAGGGTATCAAAGGCAACTCTGTTTTACAGTATTATTCCATTATCTCTACCTCAGACTTTGGTAGAGTTAGACCTAAAGCTTTACCATTTGTAGATTTACAGCCTAGAGGCAAGAGGAAACACTGAGATTAAAACATTACCAATTTAAGGCCTAATATCAAGGAAAAAATATGGACTTCTCCTGGAGCTATGGAAATATTTGGTGATAGAAATTCAGTAGTGTAAGTTCCTGCCTGGTTGGATGGTAGACAGGTCAGGACATTAGGTAATCATGCATAAGAACAATTTTTTCACCTTTTTGGCTTTAGCTACTTTTGAAATGCTATGTATAATAAACAATTATATTTTGATAAAATACTTTCTAGTCAGAACTGTTTATTTCTCCATGATCCCTTGTAACTAAGATTAGTTTTTTTCCAGTAAGATAATCTTTGCTGTCAGGGTAAGATATTCTGGTTGGTCTGTTACTACATGGAAGAAGGGTAAAGGGCCAGTAGACATTTGTGCCAGTAAGACCTCATTTGGGAAATTTTAAGCTGCAAAATTTTAGAAGTAGCTCTTCAGCAAGGCTTACTTTGAATCCATTAGCTCCACAAAGCTAACTCAGTTGATAAATAAGTACTTGAAAAGCCATATCTTTGAATCTAGCTATAAAGCCTTCAAAGTATGACGAAATTTAAAATGAAAAAGACTTAAAATAGTCATTGGCAAAATAATTGCAAGTGTGAGCAATCTACCGAACAATATATTTTTCCACTATACACAGAATTTCAGAGAAATAAGATCAATAGCATTGTTAGTAACAATAAGGTTTCCTTGTTACAAATAGGCAACCAAGGATATATGCCTGTATAAAGATTGCATCATTAACTACTTAAATTCACAGGATACTACATGCTTCGGCAGCACGTATACATAAATTACAACAATATAGAGATTAACATGCCACTTGGACAGGGATGATCTGAAAATATGCGAAGTATTCCATATTTTTCATTCTTCAGATGCAAGAAATGAAAAACAGTTATTAAAAAGTTGATTACAAAAATACAAGTGTAACAACACATGCGATTCATATAATTAAAAGTTAGTTTGGCATCAGTGTATTACATCTTCACCTTAGAAAGGTCTTTACATAGCATAACTTTACAAAACTTTGAAATTAGATAACATTTTAATTTTATCCCAAAGAAATAAAATACTATAAGGACCTAGGATAAAAAAGAATCTTAAACTGTTTTTATATGGAATGCAATCTGTAAGGACACATTTATTAATGAATATATATAATATATAACAATGTAGTATTCAAAGTATTATATCTAGGAAAGAATGAAATAGATTATGGACATCTTACAAACAAAATACAGAATATGTTAAAATATACTTTCTTCAGACAAGCACCAGAAATATCTTTGGTTTCTGTACTACTCATTTCAACAGATACGTTAAAATTATTTCTGATTTAAAAAAATCACAAGCTCTACAGAAATCATTATAGATGTACACAAACAACTCTTGAATATATTTTGAAATCAAAGTCAGGCAATTCATTTGGAAGAATACCATGGAATCCATGAATTTTTAAAGTAAGATATTGCTGTTGCTTTGTATTGTGAAAATATTTTGTACAGAGACAAAGGATGGACTGGCATTTTTGAAATTTAAGTAACTTAACCAAATCATTAAGACGTAGGAGAACAATTTGTACAGCCTTTCACAACTTCAAAGAGGTAGTCATACATACTTATCTTTTGGCAGTATCAAATGCAGTTTCTTCCAAGCTGTTCTTCAGACCTGGTTTAATATAATGGTTCAACAGAAGGAGATCAAACGTATCTTTGCTGTTTCTATTCCCAGCAGCAAGATGCAAGGGGGTCAAGAGGCCTTTAGTTTAGACACTGGTATCTGCATCATGATGAAGTAATAAAGAAGCCACACTGGTATTATTCCACGTATAAGCACTGTGCAGGTGTGTCCAGCCATTCACAGTTATTGCATGAATATCTGCCTCGAGCCACCAACTCATGGACAATGTCTCAGTGTCAACTGTAGGCTTCCTGATGAAGAGCGGTATACTCATCTTCTTCCCTAGTATTCACACGAGTGGCCTTTTTGGAAAGATTTCTCCACACTGTAGCAAGCCGATTAATTAGGCAGCCCAAAGAAGAAATTTGCTTGGATCCTTCTCCATTTTTTTTTTTTTTTGCAAATGATACCATTCCTCACTTTTTCATCTTGTTCCTTGTCTTCATCAGAATTGCCTAACCAGAGACTTTGAGTACCAGTTGGAATGAGGTGTCCATGTATTTCCCCAATAGTTCACATTGGTTGAACTAGTCAGAAAAAACTGGTGAATTTTCTGCATCTTTTTTTTCACCATGATTTGTTTTCTCTTTTTCCATTTTTACTATTCTAAATATTCTAACTGGAGAGTAGAGAATTGATAGAAAGCGGAGGAAAGATTTTCCTCTGTATTAAAAGGTACAGACTGAAAATGAGGACCAGTGGTGTCTTCATGTGCAGCTTATTCTAGGAATGAGAAAATAGGAAATAATACCTTCTATGTAAATGATTTGAGAAATGGCAGAGCAGAAAGTGAAATGATGCAACCAAAAATATAAAAGTAAAATAAATTAGGATAATTATGGAGCAATCATATTATCTATGAGAACCTTGAAAGAGAGAGAGGAAGAGAGAGACATGTGTAATGCACTAACTAGCCACAATATCCATGCCTCTGATCAATTTATAGAGCAAACAATTTTATTTTTAAAAGAGATGGAAATAGAATTTATAATGTGTCTCTTTATGATGTGCAAAGTTATGTATTGATATACATTGCATTGATCACTTTTCTGTTACTGTGAGGAAAATACCTGCAAAGAACATTTCTGAGGAGGAAACTATTATATTGACTCATTGTTTAAGAGAACACAGTTTAAGAAAAAGTGTCTCCATTGTTTTTAATTATATTTTTATTATCTTAAATAATTGTACAAGGGAATTTCCATTCCACAAATCAGTTTTTATGTACAATGGATCTTTACATAACTTCTCCACACCCTTCCAAATCTCACCCCAGTTTAATTTTTTCTACTTTCATACTATCTGTATTGAATATTATGCCTTCACTCTCTTACTCCATAACTCTTTTTAATCCTTCCCTTTGAATTTTCCTCATAACTTAAGTGATAGTTTCCTGGTATTCATTTTGTTGGATTAAAAATTCAATTTTATAAGAAAATACACCTTTTAAATTCTCCTCTGCAAATAGCATGCTTTGGTTAATATTGCTGTGAAAACTTGTATAAAGTTCTATCTTCCAAATATGAGACAGAGCATGGGTCCTTTGTGTGTGTGTCTCTGACTTAGTTTACTTAACATATTTTTAGATCTATCCATTTCTTTGCAAATAATGTAACAATCTTCATAATGGATGGGTGCAATACAATTGTGTATATGTGCCACACTTTCTCTAACCATCCTTCTGCCAAAGGGCATCTGGGCTGTTTCCATAAGTTTTCTACGGTGAATAGTGCAGCAGTGAACATGGTCGTGAAAGTGATTTTACTGTAACCTTTTGGAAGAATTCATCACTATCTTTCTGGGAACAATCTTCTAGCCAGTTTTCCAGAATAAGCACATCCTTCTCTTCATCTCCATTAGAACGTATTGCAAATCCTCAAAAACACACTACCCCCTACAGGTCACAATAAGCTAAAACCACACGGTGCCCATATTTTTTCAATACTTTTTTTCATAATTGTACATATTATTTAGTGAGAAACTTCTATGTACTTTTCTAATGTGGGAATGAGGGACATGACAATAGTGTAAAGGTAAGAAATATGCAATTTAATTAGCTATTATCATATTTAAAATCATTTTCAGCTCTAACTCATAGCCTCACTTACTATTATTTTAATCTTTATTTGATTACTTCATCTATCCTCTAACTTATAACAGGTGAGTTAAATACAAAGGCAGAAACTGTGGTTTGATTTTGACACTCATGTGTGAGGATGCACAATATGGGTAAATAGATTAATTGGATTTAATAGCTATTATCCATTTTGTTCAAATACAGATGATTTTGCCAAACTGATTCTCACAATTCATATTACATTCAACAACAAGAAACGTGTGACAATTCCCTTTGTTTTGCTCCTTATTAACTTTTGTTTTCATTTTATTTTATTTTTATTTATTTATTTTTCATCTGTCTTGGGGCTTGAACTTGGATCTGGGTGCTTTCCCTCAGCTTTTCAGCTCAAGGCGAGCACTCTACCACTTGGGCCACGGTGCCACTACCGGTTTTTGAGTGGTTTATTGGAGATAAGAATCTCTCAGACTTCCTTTTCTGTCTGCTTTGACTTGCAATCTTCTGATCTCAGCCTCCTGAGTAGCTAGGATTACAGGCATGAGCCAACGGCACCCAGTTATCATTTTATTTTATAATGTAGGATGATTTCACAAATCTATTGTAGATACAAATATATGCTAAAATATTTCTATCCGTATGCATTGATATATACATACACACATATATTACACAGGTTATAAAGATAATTTATAACTTCTGTAACTGCACAATTTACTAAATTATTAAAATCATTGATGGCTCATGGCTGGAATCCTGGTTACTCAGGAGGCTGAGATCTGACGATTGTGGTTTGAAGCCATCCTGGGCAGGAAAGTCCATGATCCTCTTATCTCCAAACAACCAACAGAAAATCAGAATTGGAACTGTGGATGAAAGTGGTAGAGTGGTAGCCTTGAGAGAAAAAGCTCAGGGACATCACCTAGCCTCTTAGTTCAAGAAGTACAATCTACCCCAAAAAATCTATTTAATTTACCCTTGTGTAAGTAGAGTATTTCCATCACCCAAGTGCACATCCATACTCATTTGCAAGGTAACTGTTTTGTCTGAAGTACCACAAAACATTATCACTTAAGTAGAAAGTATTGCAATGTGGGTTCATTCTATCTCTCTCATGGATTTTTCTCCACTCAAATACTCAAATCTTACAATTATTTAAAATCATAGTTTTTTCTTTAATACCCATAATATTAGAGTTTGAATTGAGTGTCTTGTGCCCCCAAAATGGTTGTTCTTACCACTTTGTCATGTCCTCAGACTTAAATTATTCTGATTATTTTTCAGATAGAATCTGGCTTCCTACTTGTATCTGATTTTGGGCTCAGTACACTTTATGTTATTCTTCCTGGAATTTAAAATAACAGGTGCATGGCATTGTGTACAGATCTTTCTGTCCAGTCTGGGCTTTAAGCACTATCCTTACAACAGTTCACTCCCATGTAGTCAGGATATTCATAAGCTTGTCATAGTTTTTTTTTTATATTTGCATTTTCTGCAGGTTCTTCAGTACTGAATTAATTTATGTTTTCTTGGGTTGTTTTGTTTCATTTGAATATATGGATTATTGTTCTTCACTTTTCCTTTTGTTTCTTTCACTCATGTTCTTACCTAAAGTGCTGAGAAACCAATTCTTCTTTCTCAAGATAGTCAAGATGAATATTATTTATTCCAAAGAAATTTCAGTAATATTTAAACACCTCATACCTATGAATAGTATACAAATGCTGTTTTGAGAAGGGTCTTTTTATTTGCACAGCAGTCTTTGGCATACACAGACAGATCATGAATTTTATGAAGTTAGTAAAACTACAGATGCTCGCCAGGAGGAGAAAAACCTATTATTGTTTGACAGGGTCTTCCCTTCTCGTGAAAGAAATATGCTGCTTGATGCAGGATTACACAAAATCATATTCCTAGGAGGAACCTAAAAATCATCTAATACAACAGACTTGAGAGAGATGAATTGACTTCCTGAATAATTTACTTTTGGGTCAAATAAAAGCAGGCTTCCAAAGCTAGAGTAGACTTTAGAGAAACATGAGTTGTATGTAAGTAGGTGCTTAGCTGATTTTGTTAATTTGTAAACTAATACAGGGAAATAAAGTACAGCAAGGTTAAAATTAAAGAACTTCACATTGAAATATTCATTTGTGTGTGTGTGCACGCTCGTGCGAGTACGCGCACACACATGTGCATGTGCTCATGCATACATTCATTATTCTTGAGGCTTGATATTGCGTAGGCATTATTCCTAAGCTTCTGTGCCCAAAGGTAGTGTTCTACCACTTGAGCCACTGTTCCACTTCTGGTTTTTTGGAGATAATCGCATGTATTTTCATGATTTGACTAGCTTTGAATAGTGGCCTTCAGATCTCAGCCTCTTGAGTAACTACCTAAGCTGATTCAGCCTATGAGTAGCTAGTTAAAATTCTGTCTGTCCTCTATGCTTCACTGCTCTTATATTCTTATCCTGAGGTAATCACAAGCCTAAGTCATATATGTCACTATGATGGACTGTGATAGCTCCGTTTTGAGAGGTCATGCAGTGTATATAGGAAGCCACTGGGAGTTCCGGGAAGATGGCGGAGGAGAAGCTGGAATCTGAACAAGCTCTCGCATAGAAAGCAGTTTCAGAGTTCCAGTGAACAGTCCTAAGCCAGAGAATCACACCAAGTGTGCCATCACAGGACAGAGAGTTAGACAAGAGAGGGGAAGCCAAGACAAGGAGACACATCTGACCGCCTGCCAGCAGCCGCGGCGGCGGCGGCAGGGTCGCAGCGGCTACCGCAGCCGCGGCCATACCTGAGCGCTCACACAGAGAGTCTGGGACGAAGGAGCCAGACGCAGCAGGCGAGAGGATTCTACTCAACACCAGCAAGAACCGACAAGGAGCGGACAACTTCATCCTGCACTTTGCAGACCAGAGACGACCCAGGATCCAAGACTCGGCGTGAGTAGCCCCACTTCCTCACTCCTTCTCCGGGAGCAGAGGAGGGAAGGCCACCCCTCCCCCCCCAGCACCGGTGATCTCCATCTTGGATACCGACAAAGCTCAGAGGAGCTGCTAGCTCCAACTCAGGCCTTGGAATAAAACGAGTCATTTAACAGGTCACAAGAACTTAACGGCGAAGTGACCTGCCAGACTCAGCTCCATCCAGGGAAAAGTCACCCAGCTCAGGCACCAGCCATTGGAGTGGCTTTCCTCACTGGGTAACCAGAGCCAGAGGCTGCCCCTCCCTCTAGCAGCCTCCACAATCAATTGAAAAACAGAAACCCTGAGAATGGCTCCAGGGTGGGCTCTGTGAATTTTTCACAAAATAGCCCCAGGGAAAAGCTACTGTTTGTTGAAAGGCCTCAACTCTACCAGAACCTAGCCTCATCACCCCTCTTTTGTGATTCTCAAAGCAGATCACCCTCCCATTAAACTAACCTGGGAGGGGGATCTCAAAATCTTGGGTAAAGCAGAGCATTTTTCTGCCTGTTCGAACAAACTGACTTAAGAAACCAATCAAGCCACAGGACCTCAAGCTGACCAGAGACTCCAACAAGAGGCTGGTAACAGACAAAAGGGAGATACAGGATTCTTCCCACCCCTCCCAAAAAAAAATCAAAAAAAAAAAAATCAAAGAACTTTTTTTTTTCTTCTTTTCTTTTTTTTTTTTTTTTTTTTTTTTTTTTTTTTTTTTTTTGGTACCTTATATATATAAAATTTTTTTTTCCTTTTCTAAAACTTTTATTAATCTTTAATTTTTGCCTTTTTTGAAAAAATAATTGTTTTCCAGTAACTTTTTTTTCCTCTTATAATTTTTATTTTAGGAATACGTGAATGTACGTTTTCCTTTCTTTTCTTGTCTTCTCTCTTTTTATTTCTTTCTTTCTTAATTATCTTTTTGTTTTTTGTCTAGCTCTACTGAACTTCTGATCTTTTTTTTTCTCCCTTTCTTATCCTTTTCACCTTTTCCTTTCTTTTGTTCTTCTGTATGTGCCTTAACTCTTGTCCTGCACATCCTGATAAACCCATAGTTAACTAGTAGACCCTATCCCCCATTGTGTACACACTTAATCCACAAATTTATTACTCAATCCAAAACCTCTGAGACTTAAATTCCTTAATAGCAGTACTACCTCTTTATACCTATATAATATTTTAAGCATTTTTTAAGTTTTCCACATCTCCTCTATCTCCCTCCTGTTTTCTCATTATATTCACATTCCTCTCTAAATAGATGGTCTTTCAATCTCCATAACTATATTAATTTTTACGTTTCTAATTTTTTTTCTGGTCTCTTTTCATTTCCCTTTACCTTTCTTCTTTTTCTCTCCCTCTCTACTTGCATCCTACCCAACCTATTTCCTGCATTGAGATTAGGACATAGTTAACTCTCCCTGTGCCTCCCCACACCAATCTATTCCTAATTTTTACCCACATCTCTCCCTAACCCTAAAAATTTCTGGTTTCCCAAATTCTTCTCTGCGGTTCGAAGCCCATTAACATATAGTTGTTTGATGTTGAATAGATGTATCTGTTGAACTAGATTGTATCTGTAGACTATTGACTGTATAAATGCAAACATTGGTTGATGGTTGCCTTAAGATAGTGTTCTAGCACAAAACTGGTGCTATTTTCATCTCAAATGGGCAGAGTAAGCCGAAAAAACACAAGAAAAATGGCAAATCCAGGTATCTCAATTCCCAATCTTGATAATCAGGGGTCAGATCAGATAATGAACAATCCAGAGGAGAGTTCCCAAATAGCTCTACAAACACTGGTGGCAAATATGATAAATGAGAAGTTTGACAACTTACAAAGGACTCTGTATGAGCGTGATAGGGAGAGAGAGGAGGCATCCCAAAAGTTTATGCAGGAATATCATAAGCGTGAGGAAGCTACTCAAAAAATGATACAGGATTTGCGTGAACAACTTGAGAATACTCAAAGAGAAAGGGAGGAATGGCGTGAGCAGGCTGAGAACACTCAAAGAGAACTGCAGGAATCCCAGGAACGGGAGGAAAGAGAACTGCAGGAATCCCACAAACGGGAGGAAGCTAATCAAAGAGTAATTCAGGAATTGAGAGACCAGGTAGAGAACACACAAAGATCAGTAAAGGCATTCATGGAATCCATTAACAAAGAGCTGAAGGAAGTCAGGGAGACCACAAAGGGAATGCTGAATGGAACCCAACAGAAGGAATGGGAGTCCAAAGAAATCATAACCAATCAACTAAGTGATTTGAGAACAAACACTGAACACCAAATTAAGGAAGTAAAGAAATTCATACAAGACCTAAAACAGAGCTTCAACAAAGAACTTGAAGCCATCAAAGCTGACCAATTAGAAGGAAAAGAGATAAAAAACAAAGTAGAGAGTCTTGACAGCAGGTTAGACCATGCAGAAGATCGAATCTCAGGGATTGAAGACAGCCTAGATATTATAGAGAAAGAACATACAACCATCCAAGACAAGTCCAAGAAGTATGATAGATCTATTCAACACCTAGAAGACACCATCAGAAGGCCTAATCTAAGGATAATGGGTGTAGAGGAGCACCTAGAAACAGAAGTTAATGGTCTAGGAAATTTGTTTAACAGGATCCTAGCAGAGAACTTCCCAAACATACAAAAAGATAGGCCTATTCAGATACAAGAAGCTTTTAGAACCCCAAATAGACCAGACCAGAATAGGACATCCCACCGTCACATTATAATCCACACAGGATCAACTCAGACCAAGGAAAAAATCCTTAAAGCTGTCAAGGAGAAAAGGTTAATCACCTATAAAGGGAAACCAATTAGAATCACCTCAGATTTCTCAGCAGAGACAATCAAAGCAAGAAGAGCCTGGAATGATGTATGCCATGCCCTAAAAACAAACAACTATCAACCAAGAATACTGTACCCAGCTAAACTCTCCTTCATAACTGAAGGCCAAATAAAAACCTTCCATAGCAAAGAAAAATTGAAACAATACATCTCCACCAAACCAGCCCTACAAAAGATTCTTAAAGATGTCCTACACATAGAAAACCAACAAGACCGCAACAAAGGCCAAGAAAGTGCACCCAAACTGAGAATCCAAGAACCATAGGAAGAACCTAGTTTTCGCAGCCCCCAAGAAGGTGGATAACATGGCAGGAACTCCCAAATACCTCTCAGTCCTATCTCTTAATGTTAACGGACTGAACTCTCCAATTAAGCGACATAGACTGTCTAGTTGGATTAAAAAACAAGACCCTTCTATCTGCTGCCTGCAGGAGTCACATCTTGCCCGTAAAAACAAACACATTTTCAATGTTAAAGGCTGGAACAAAATCTACCAAGCAAACGGCCCCCATAAACAGGCGGGAGTTGCAATCCTAATATCAGATAAAATAGACTTCAAATTAAAATTCGTGAGAAGAGATAAAGAAGGTCGCTACATACTAATTAAAGGATCTCTCCTTCAGGAGGATATTACAATTCTAAATATCTATTCGCCAAACAATGGAGCACCCAAATTTATCAAAGAAACACTACTTTCCCTCAAATCCCATATAGATCCAAAGACATTAATTGTTGGGGATTTTAACACACCACTCTCCCCACTAGATAGATCAACTCGGCAAAAACTCAACAGAGAATCCGCAGATCTAAACAGCTGCATAGATCAACTAGACTTAACAGACATCTACCGAACATTTCACCCAGCAGCATCAGAATACACGTTTTTCTCAGCAGCACATGGAACATTTTCTAAAATAGACCACATTTTAGGCCACAAAGCAAACTTGTCTAAATTCAGAAACATTGAAGTTATACCTTGCATTCTCTCTGACCACAAGGGAATAAAATTAGAACTCAACACCAAAAGCCACCAAAGAAAGTCCAGTATCACATGGAGGCTGAACAACACACTGCTGAATCAAGAGTGGGTCATGGAAGAGATTAGAAAGGAAATTCAAATGTTCATGCTATTCAACAAAAATGAACACACAAATTACCAGCTCCTCTGGGACACAGCAAAGGCAGTACTCAGAGGCAAGTTTATAGCTCTGAGCTCCCATATCAACAAATTGGAGAAATCTGAAACTAGCAATTTAATGACACATCTAAACCTCCTTGAAAAAGAGCAGCAAGATAAACCCCAATCCAGTAGACGGAAAGAAATAATCAAAATTAAATCAGAATTAAATGAATTAGAATCCAAAAAAACTATAGAAAGAATCAACAAAACAAAGAGTTGGTTCTTCGAAAAACTTAACAAAATTGACAGACCCTTAGCAAATCTTATCAGAAAAAGAAGAGAACACACCCAAATTAATAAACTCAGAGATGAAAATGGAAACATCACCACGGAAACAACCAAGATTCAGAACATTATAAGGGAATACTTCTCAAAACTTTATGCTAATAAGTTTGAGAACTTGACAGAAATGGACCTTTTCCTAGCAAATATTGACATGCCAAAACTAAACCAAGATGAGTTAAACCAGCTTAACAGGCCCATATCAAGCATTGAAATAGAAACAGCAATAAGAGACCTCCCAGCTAAGAAAAGTCCAGGACCAGATGGTTTTACAGCGGAATTTTACAAGGCCTTCAAAGCAGAGCTCACACCAATTCTCCTCCAACTCTTCAATGAAATTGAAAGAGAAAGCTCACTACCGAACACATTCTATGAAGCCATCATAACCCTCATCCCAAAACCAGGCAGGGACTCATCAAAGAAAGAGAACTATAGACCCATTTCTTTGATGAACATTGATGCAAAACTTCTCAACAAAATTTTGGCCAATCGACTTCAACAATTCATCCAAAAAATCATACACCACGATCAAACAGGATTCATTTCAGGGATGCAAAGCTGGTTCAATATACGCAAATCAATTAATATTATTCATCACATCAACAGGAGCAAGAATAAGAACCACATGGTTATCTCAATAGATGCAGAAAAAGCATTCGACAAGATCCAACACCCCTTTATGATGAAGGTTTTGGAAAAATTAGGAATCCATGGAACATTCCTCAATACGATAAAGGCTGTATATGACAAACCTACAGCCAGCATTATACTCAATGGTGAAAAACTAAAGCCATTTCCTCTTAACTCAGGAACAAGACAAGGATGCCCACTCTCTCCACTTCTCTTCAATCTAGTATTAGAATGCCTAGCTACAGCAATAAGACAAGATGCAGACATAAAGGGGATCCAAATAGGGAAAGAAGAAATAAAACTCTCCCTCTTTGCAGATGACATGATCTTGTATTTAAAGAATCCCATAGACTCCACTCCCAAATTACTCAAGCTGATTCAAAACTTCGGCAAAGTAGCAGGTTATAAAATTAACCCCCAAAAATCAATGGCTTTTCTGTATGCCAACAATGAGAAAAGTGTGGCTGAAATTAGGAAAGCAACTCCATTTGTAATAGCCCCACAAAAAATAAAATACCTAGGAATTAACTTAACTAAAGAAGTGAAGGACCTCTATGATGAAAACTTTAAAATCTTGAAAAAGGAAATCAACACAGAACTTAAAAAATGGCAAAACCTCCCATGCTCCTGGATTGGAAAGATTAGCATCGTGAAAATGGCAATACTTCCCAAGGCTATCTACAAATTCAACGCAATACCTATCAAAATTCCACCCTCATTCTTCAAGGAAATAGAAGAGGCAATCCAAAAATTCATATGGAACAATAAAAGACCCCGAATAGCAAAAACGCTCCTGAATGGAAAGAACACTGCTGGAGGAATATCAATACCAAACTTCAAACTCTACTATAAAGCCATAGTAATCAAAACAGCTTGGTATTGGCATAAGAACAGACCTCAGGACCAATGGAATAGAATTGAAAACCCAGAAATGAACCCACAGACCTATAGCCATCTAATCTTCGATAAGGGAGCTAAAACAATAGAATGGAAGAAAGACAACCTCTTCAGTAAATGGTGCTGGCAAAATTGGTTAACTACATGTAGAAAACTTAAGCTAGATCCTTATATATCACCCTGCACCAGAATCAACTCCAAATGGATCAAAGACCTTGAACTCAAAGCAGACACTCTGAAAACATTACACGATGGAATAGGAGAAACCCTAGGTCTCCTTGGCTCAGGCCGAAATTTTCTGAATAGAGACCTGGAAACACAACAAATCAAAGAAAGGTTGGACAAATGGGATTGCATAAAGTTGCAGAGCTTCTGCAGGGCAAATGACATAGCTAGCAAGATCAATAGAAAGCCCACGGATTGGGAGAAGATCTTTACTAGCCATACAACGGACAAGGGTCTCATATCTAAAATATACTTGGAACTCAAAAAATTAAACCCCCCAACAACAAATCCTCAAAGAAACAACTGCCCAATAAATAAGTGGGCGAAAGACTTAAAGAGAAACTTCTCTGAAGAAGAAAGAAGGATGGCCAATAGACACATGAAGAAATGTTCAACATCCCTAGCCATAAAAGAAATGCAAATCAAAACAACATTGAGATATCACCTCACTCCAGTGAGAACGGCAAAAATCAAGAACTCTAACAACAACAGATGCTGGAGGGGATGTGGACAGAAAGGAACCTTAATTCATTGTTGGTGGGAATGTAAACTTGTTCAACCACTTTGGAAAGCAGTATGGAGGTTCCTCAAAAGACTCCACATAGAGCTCCCCTATGACCCAGCAATCCCACTTTTGGGCATTTACCCTAATGTTTACAAACAAGACCACACTAAAGCTACCAGCACAACTATGTTTATTGCAGCATTATTTACCATAGCTAAGATATGGAACCAACACAGATGCCCCTCAGTAGATGAATGGATCAAGAAAATGTGGTATATATACACAATGGAATTCTATGCCTCCATCAGAAAGAATGACATTGCCCCATTTGTTAGGAAATGGAAAAACTTGGAAAAAATTATATTAAGTGAAGTAAGCCAGGCCCAAAGAAACGTAGGTCCCATGGTTTCCCTTATTTGTAATATCTAGTATATGTATGAGTCAAGCGGAAAAGGTCAGATAATGTGATGTCAGGAAAATGAACCCTTAGATGTGTATTTTAATGTTTTTTTCTTTCATGCATGTGTTTCTAACACATTTATAAGATTATCTCTTTGTTGCTTTGTATGTCCCTCCCCCATAGTATAACCCTTGCTTTCACTATATTTGATGTCAGTATAACTTGTGGAGGAGATGGGGAAAAACCAGTTGTTTAAGGATACAGGTGGACCTGTTGCAACAATGAGAAGTACAAGTTGTCATGTCCAAAACGAACTTTACA
>NW_024872682.1:0-18980 GCF_019054845.1 Dipodomys spectabilis | reverse complement strand
TGTGGGCATATACGCATGCATCCCTGTTTGTATGTGCATGTGTGTGCACACATATTCGTAAGTTTAAGGAAATAGACCCCAGATTTCTCATAGGAAGGGAGGAGTTAATATTCCACAGGTTATTAATCCTGTAAGCCTCTTCCTCTGGGGACACATCCCAGGAAAAAGGGAAGCAGGTCAGAGGGACCAAACAGTCTATAAAGTAGTACAAGATTCTAAAGCTAACCTTGCCTCTCATAAAAGGGGGAAAAAGTGAGTGATGACTTTGGGCACCTGTCCCCAGATACTAAACTTGTGGAAAGGCGAAAGTAAAACTTCAGAGGAGCTGTCCATCCTCAGGACAATGAAGGTTGCTCTGCAGCCACTTAGCAGCTCTGAGTAAGGGGACATCTGGTCCACACAGGGAGAGGACACCCCAGTGAACAAGCAGGGACATGCTGCAAAGCCCAGGACTCCCACCTCCTCCGCACAACCACCAGGGCCCCTGGCCCACACAGGATGCTCCGTCCTCATACAATCCCCAAGTCCACATACAACCTAAGAGATGAAACCCACGTAAAGGAAAGGCACATTACCAACACCTCAAACCAAATGCTCGCCACACTTTTATGTTTTCACCAACTCACAGACTCCACAGACAAAAGAAGCGCAATTCACCACTTCACCCTGCTCACAACATGAGCTTTTTTCTTTTTCTCCCCTTTTTAACCAACAAAGTCTGTCCTTAATCCAAAGGCAGAAGCAAAACACAAGATGTGCAGCATCCTGCTACCTCTCCCCTTCCCAGGCTCTCTACCTCCTCCTGGCAGTGTTTAAATTTAAGAGTCAGCCTGGCAGGCCCAGCAGCTCTGAGATGCAAACAGCCTTGGTCCCACCCAGCACTGTGCCAGCAGGGGGGAGGGGGCACAGGAAGCCAAGCTTCCTGTTTGTAGCCAGACGCACACCCCCCCCCCCACTTTCCCTCTGGAGGAGGAACCAGGGGCCCCACATAGAGGCAGGGAGCTCTTTGCCAATGAGGACAGACACAGAGAGGGTACTGCATTTTGGAAGGATTTGCACAGTGCCTAACTTTAAACCCTCACTGGCCAACTTGCCTTACCAGGTACCACCTTGGTACCAGACACAAAGCAAAGAGGAAGAGACTGGCCCAGATGAACCACTCCAATGGCAATCCCAACTACAAAGGAGGGGTTTGTGTGAGACACTTTTTTAGCTTATTATTTTTATATTGAGGTCTACTAGGGAAGAGATCTAACACTCAGTTACCACCCCCTCCAGCTCCCACCCCCGCCAAAAAACAGCCAATATACTTTAAATCTTTCCTAGAATTGCTTCTTAGGTTTGGAGATAGCTTCAATGTGTCCCCCAAGCCTCTCAACCTTCACCACCCACCCCCCCTACACCCCAACCCTGGCAGTGTGCCTATGTTAGGAAGGACTAAGGCCTTTAAGAAGAGAGGCCAGAGGTGTACACTGAGAACATCACAGTTGGCTGCCAGTCCCAGCAGAAATTAAGACCCTAGTCTGAAAAGGTGGTTCAGTGGTAGAGTGCTTGCCTTGCCTGCATGAGGCCCTGGGTTCAATTCCTCACCACCTCATAAGCAGAAAGCCCGGAAGTTGCCCTATGGCTCAAAGGGTAAAGCACTAACCTTGAGCTGAAGAGCTCAGGAACAGCACTCAGGCCCAGAGTTCAAGCCCCATGACCCACCAAAAAAAAAAGAAAAAGAAAAGAAAAGACCCCCATTTCAAAAAATAAGCCCCATCCCTGACCTTTTGTACTTAAGGCTAGTGCTCTATACCACTTGGACCCACAGCTCCACTTCTAATTTTCTGGTGGTTAATTGGGGTTGAGAGTCTCATGGACTCTATAAGCTTGGCTGGCTTTTAACCATGATCCTCCACTCTCAGCCTCCTGAGTAGCGACTGTTATAGGCATGAACAACCAGTACCTGACATAAAGCAAAATATTTTTACGGAAAGCTTCAATCCATCAGCATGTTCCCTATTTCCTACCACATGTACTATGGCTTGGTGGCTCTAAGCAGCTCCTGCCACAGGCTGGCACAAACACAAAAACTGTTACTCCACTCTGACCACAATCAGTCTCCTGGGAATCACGGGAGGCTCAACTTGGAAGAACACTGTGTAGCCAGCAGATGGTAAACTAGACACCAGTACCACAGCCATCTCCATGGCTGTTGTACCAACCAGGTGAGCACTCTTGCCCTCTCTCCAGGAGCCAACCCTGAGCAAAGCTTCTGCACAGACCACACTCGTCTAGTCCCACTGCTTTATCTCTGCCTGCATAAAGCCCTCAGGGTGACATGAGCAACTTGTCTGACTAGTAAATTCAGTCAGAAGTCTTTCCCAGTGGTCGTATTTATGAACATTTGCCTTTTTTACCCAAAAATATTCCTGTCTACTTTGCCAACCCAATTTCAAGGACTGGGACATCCTGCATAATACATGGCTAGCATTCTGTACACGCACTGAGAAATTTGCCATTCACCTGACAGAAAGAAAAGGACTCAAAGAAATTTTGGTCTACGATGAGCAAACTGGTTCTATTCCCTGTATTCCACAAATCTAAAAAGTGAATTCCTACACTCAATGGGAAAATATTTGGATTTAGAATATCAGATCACAATTACTTAACTGCTTCAGTAAGTTTTCATAACTTACACAATCCTTAAACCTTCTGTTTCCAAAGCTGCATTTGCAGCCTCAAAAGAGCTTGTTTTGCAGGACTAGTACTTTAGTGGCCAGGCTTCTATCTAAGCAGTAGTTCCCAAGTCACACTCACTGTTCTTGTTATCCATAGGAAGATCACCTTACAGCACACAAGTCTTTGTTCTTCATTTTAGTTATTCTAGGAATTTCTATGTGTGTGTGTGTGTCTTTGTGTGTGTGTGTCTGTGTGTGTGTCTTTGTGTACTGGGGTTGAAAATCAGGGCATTGTACTCTCACTTAGGTTTTTTACTCAAGCCTGACACTCTACCACTTGAACCACACTTCCACTGACAGCTTTTGGCTGATTAACTGGAAATAAAGAGTCTCATGGACTTTCCTGCCCAGGCTGGCTTCCAACTTCAATCTGCAGATCTCAGCCTCCTCAATAGCTAAGATAATAGGCACGAGATATCAGTTCCTGCCTAGAAAACTTTCTTTGTTAAAGCAAACATTTTTATGTGAATCTATCAGCAGTGTACCATGTAAGAACCATCATTTTCAAGGATTTAGCTTTCTTTTAAAGAACTTACTTTCTTTCTCAGCTCTATTCCCCAACGGTTCTTGATTTAACTCACAGAAGACAGTAAGTCCAGACACCACATTTCCTAAACAAAAAGATTTTTGCTTACTTTTCATAAAATAAAGAGGTTTCTGAAAATGGCCACATTTAGGGTTGTTTTTTTTTTTTTTTTTGGCAGTTTGTTTCTAAACTACATCTTTAGTTTATAAGCCATTAGCTGGCATGACTCCCTCTTCCTTAGAAGTGAATGTTAGTCTTCTCTTACACCTCTTCCTCCTCTTTCTCCTCTTCTTCCTCCTTCTGCTTCTCTCTCCCTCTCTCAACTTTCACAAAAATTGTCCTAAATTTGAGAATTGACATCATAAATTCTGATCCCATGCACATCCAGTTGCTTTCTTTTTTATATTATTATTATTTTGGGGTCAGTTATGGGGCTTGAACTTGGGGCCTGGGAGCTGTCTCTGAGCTCTTTTTTGCTCAAGGCTACCACTCTACCACTTAGAGCCACAGCTCCACTTCCCATTTTCTGGGGGTTAATTAGCATCTCAAAGACTTTTCTAACCAGCTGGCTTTGAAATCGATCCTCAGATCTCAACCTCCTGAGTAGCTAGGATTACAGTGTGAGCTACCAGCGCCCACCTAAACCACTTCTAACCTCTGTGTTTCTTCCTTGCTATAAGCCATGTTCTCTTTTTGTCTACCTTCTATCTCTTAAACATCATGACCACTCCCAACTCAGGCACAGAGAGACCCCTGGGGATACCTGGCTTTTTATGGAGGAGGTGGACAGGCCAGCCTGGCAGGAAGTTCCTTCCCAGGAGACTTGTCCAGCTGCTGTCCTTCATCAGAACCCCGCCCCCCCACCTCATCTCACCATGACAGGCCTGGCAGCTCCTGGCAGCTGAACCACCTACTCCTGCCTGTTGGCCTTGACACCACATCCAAGGCTTCACCCAGCCCCAAGAAGCACCTCAGGGCTCTCCAGCCCATAGCTGCCCACACATTTCTAACTTCATTCCTATGTGCTGAAGCTGGCAGCAGCTCACTGGTAGACCACACACCTGTTAGCAACTGCACATTGCAGGCTCAATTCTCTGCAGTGACAACCACCCATGGATCTTACCACTGCCCAGTGTGGCAGACCCAGGAAGAAAGTCTGGGTTAGGCCTTGCCAGTGTGTCTAACCACACAGATGGAATGTTCTAGGGATGCTAGGAAGCAAACAGATACCACAAAGCCATTTAAGGTGACATGACACTTACTTTTCTTTTGACTGACTTTAGAAAAATAGCCTCTGGGCCCATCTAGCCTAAGCATGAAGGGCAGAGGTGGCTCATACCTATAATCCAAGTTACTCAGGAGGCTGAGATCCAAGAATCATGGCTCAGAGCTGGCTCAGGAAGACAAATCTAAAACACTTGTATCTCCAATTAATTAGCAAAAAGCCACAAGTGGAGCTGTGGCTCAAATGGTAGTGCAACAGCTTTGAGTGAAAAGTCAAGCAAAAGTTCTAGGCTCTGAGTTTAAGACCCAGTATTTTATTACGGTACTACATAAGTTATAACATTTATAAATATAACATGTAATATTATGTTATAAATAATATAATACTGTTACAGTATTATAATAATAACAATAATAAATCAATAATAACAACAAACCAAAAAGGGCTCAAGATGTAGCTTGGTGGGAAAGCACCTGCCTAGCAAGCATCAAATCCTAGGCTCGAACTCCAAACTGCCAAAATAAAAAGTTGTGAAAAGTTTCCTGAGATTGAACCCCAGCTTTTAAGTCCCTGACTTTGTAACATTAGACCTATTACTTCCCTTCTCAATACTCCTGTTTCCTCTTCTGTCCCTAAGGGTAAACACAATGCCACAAAAAAAAGAGGGTCACAAATGATGTAAGCTTCTTAGACTAGACCTGATATGTAGTAAGATGTTATATAATGGCACCTCCAAAGAGACCACTTACTTCTTACATTCTCTGTCTGGACACTTCACTGGTCCCTTAAAAAATGTCCAGGATAAGGAAATGAATGGCCAAGGAAGGTGGTCCATGCCCATAATTCTAACTACTTGGAGGGCTAACATTGGGCAGGACCGATCTAGGCAGGAAAGTTTTCAGCTTACCTTTGCCACTGAGATTTGGGTAAAGTGGTACACATGTGTAAGCAACAAGTGGAAACTTAAAGAAAACAGGCAGATGACAGTCCTGGGCACGAAGTGAGGCCCTAGCTCAGAAATGACCAGCACACACAAATTCACTCTCATACTTGGTTGCTAGACCTACAAGATAAACATATAGGTAAACACATACCAAATCCTGTACCTAAATATGTGATCAATCTGATTAAAGTACCATAGATGCATGTGTGAAGGGCCATAATAAAGTTCCTGAGAACAAGTGCCATGAACTTTAACAAAAACATTAGGAAGGTGGAACATGTCCTGTCTGTGGTGTAGGAACCAGTGCAAAGGGGTGGGAGAATGGAGAGGGTGAAGGGTAGCCAAGGGGTTCACCATGTTTTATGTCGATGTGTATGAAAATAAGCAATAAAGCATGGTGAGACTGATTTAGGAAGGAGGAGAGAGGATGAAGGGGAGCGATAGAAGGGATGAGGCTGACCCAGGAGCACGGTGTGCATTAAGGACATGTCAAAATGAAACGTCACACAAACAGCCAATGAAAGAAATGGTTGGGGTGGGGCTTGCCTAGCAAGCAGGAGGTCCTGAGTTCAAACCTCAGTGCTGCTAAAGGAAAGGGGAAAAAATGAAGAAGTGTCTATTTCCTCCTTCTTCCTTCAAGTGACTGGCCTTTAAATGCTACCTTTTGTCCTTCATTCATCATGCCTTTATTCCTAAAGTCAATTTCATCTGTTTGATAACTAGATTCTAGCAACTTAAAGGCAGAGCAGCCTCTGAGATACTCTGTCATTACTCAGGCAAGTAGCTAATAAACATAGATTAAGAACACATCTGTTCTCAGATTTTTAGCTTCTCTCCCTTTTTATCTAGTCTCTGATCGTTCCTGGGGCTCAGGAAGGCAGCTGGCCTTGGGACCAGCACAGACCAGGGCAGTCTCACCCCCATTCTCTCATCTGTCCTTTCTCCCATCCACATCTCTTGCACCATTTCCATTGTAACCACAGGTTTGAAAGATTTAGGTCCTAGACTATTAACAAAAAGCTTTTCTCTTGTGCTTTGAAAGAATCTGGCAGATGCTTTATTCGGTCACATTGAGGCAATAGGGCACAGCAAAGCACTTGGGTTTCCCTTTGCTTTTATAGATTGAAATTCATTAAACATATTCTGCACGGCAGTTATGAGTAATGTTGGCCCGGGAAGAAAAGAAACACAGCTCCCAAAGCACTGAGAAAGGAGACTCAGATGGACCACAGCTTGGAGAAACGTTGAGGTTCAGTAATCCGTCCACTTCTTAGACAGTCCGCAGGACATCCCATGAATGACACCACTTAATTATAGTTTTATTCTCCTCCGATGAGCCAGTGACACTCTCTGAGACACAATGACCTGGTGCAAAAAGGATCTGCTGTTTGGAGAGGGGTTTTCTTAAGAGCAGTTTCTTTAGTTTGCAGGATGATTCCTAAACCATGCTTTCCTGAGGCAAAGTTAGCTGGATGTTTGGAAAGCAAGGGTGTTGACACCAGCTGTGAGGTAAATCACCAACTGAAGACTCCAGTAATCATCAGAAATGACAGGAGAGGCTCACAGCCACCCTCCAAGGCAGGAAAACCTGGTTATCAAATTAATTTTGGAAAGTGAAAGATGAAAGGACAGGCCACATTTTTTACCCCCTGGAAGAATGCTGATTTGGTTCAAAAAATGATTTATGAAAAAAAGACTTGTTTCAAGCTTCATGAAGCTAATTAAACAGGAAATTTGCACCAAGAAAAATTCAATCTTTGTGTCATAAAACCACTGGACTATGAAGAGGGGCAGAGGTATAACTGATTATGAGTTATGAGACATAACTGAATGAGGAGGCTGAAGATAAAAAGCAGATAGAAAGTCTCCGTGCTGTTTTCTTTTGGCAGTACTGGAATCCAAACTCAAGGCCTTGTACTTGCTCAGCTTGCATGCCCAGCTGGCATTCTATCTACCTATTGAGCCATGCCTCCAGCCCAACATTTTGCTGGTTATTTGGAGGATTAAAAAGTCTTGTGGACTTTTCTGCCCAAGCTTGCTTTGAACCGTGATCCTCCAAATTTCACCCTCCTGAGTAGCTGAGAAGCACGAACCACACATACTCTTTGACATTCTAGCATACTACTAGTCTATAGAGAGTGTATTTCTCTTCATTTGGAAGAGAAACTGCAATGGTAGAAGACATGCATACAAAATTAAAACACTGTTTGTATCAACGATATTTAGTTAGCTCCCTCTTCATCCCTATTTTATTTATTCCACTGCAATACTGCTATGGTAACAAGGAATCATTTTCCCTAAAATTGCACTTTCTCTGATAGCAGCACCAGTTTCCCTTTTTCTATCTCCCTCTTTCTTAATCTTCCTTAATCTCAGTCTTCTCTAGAAAGTATTTGCAGATAACTCTGGACTGTCTCACTCCATGACATTGTAATTCAGGGTTCACACAGATTCAGTCCTGGTCCTGGGTCTGCTTGCCTTCATCCATGCCAAGCAATGTATTTCTCTTCATCAAATTCCTACATGCAAGGTTGGCTATGTTTACAGACATGGTATGAAATAAGAAGGATAAAGCAGGGTTCCCAGGAATAGCTGTCTGCTTGGACAGGCCATCCACCACCTCTGTTTACAGAAGAGGTGAAGAGACAGGAGGAATTTAGCTAAGTTTTGAAGGCAATTTCAACTACCACCCAGGGTTAGGAAGGCTAGTCAACTACCTAGAAGCTGACACTGGAAGAAAGACAGCAGGTGAAAAGAATACTGAGAAGAACTAGTGGAATACGGCATATTAAGAAGTGAGTTCAATACTTAAAGATAATAAGAAAAAAAGGAGGGGCTGGGAAGGTGGCTCAGTGGTAGAGCACTTGCCTTGCATGCATGAGGCCCTGGGTTCTGATTCCTCAGCATCACATAAGCTAAAAGAAAAAAGCCGGAAGTGGCGCTGTGGCTCAAGTGGTAGAGTGCTAGCCTTGAGCTGAAGAGCTGAGGGACAGCGCCCAGGCCCAGAGTTCAGGCCCCACGACTGGGCCCCACCCCACCCCCCAAAATATAGAAGTGAACTCAAGCAGGGCACAGTGCTATATACTTGTAATCCTGGATACTGGGAGGACTGGATTTCCAGAGTAGCTTATGTAAAAAGTCCCAAAGACTCCATCTCCAAAGAAAACAAAATGCTGTGTATAGTGATACACACTTGTCATCTCAGCTAGGGAAGAAAGTATAAATACCAGGTTCACAGTCTAGAGGCCAGCTCAAGAAGTAACAACGTCTTATCTCAAAATCCACCAGAGTAAAAGGGCTGGCAGCATGACTCCTGTGGTAGAGAGCCTACTTAAAAAGGATGAAGCCTTGGTTTCAAACTCCAGTATAACAACACACAATAATCACAATAACGTTTTATTTCTCATTCATCGTTCCTCTCTAGCACTCATCTCTTTTCACTACCTAGGGGGTCTAGGTTTATAAGTGGAAGCACTAAATTCAGCTCCTTGATGGCTAACAGATATGCTGAGCCAGCCACCTGTAGGGTGTGAAGGGACAGAGACTTCAAACAAATGTCCATTCAATGAGACACTGGCAAGGCAAGCTGAGCCAGAGCCCCAGCCCTGAAGAAAAACCAGGCAGGCTTTGTAGGAAAGCACCTATCCTAACAATGACACAACCTCACCTTCCTCAAACTCCCCCAGCTTCAATCACTCTGTGTTGATGTGTGTGTGTGTGTGTGAGAGAGAGAGACACAGAGAGACAGACAGACAGACAGACAGACAGAAACAGACTGACAGAAAGAGACTGACTGACAGTCAGAGACAGACAGAAAGAGAAAGAGAGACAAAGTGTGTGTGTGTGTGTGTGTGTGTGTCTTGGGACTTGAACTCAGGACCTAGCTGCTGTTCTTAAGCTTCATTTTGCTCAAGGCCAGAAATTTACCACTTGAGCTACAGCTACACTTTTGGCTCAATCACACTTGGCATTACCTATCACCACTCAGCTGAGCCTTCTGAAAAAAAATATCAATGCCGGTAGCTACAGTTTTTGAGTAAAATACACCATATCCCCTGAACGCTCTCAGTGCTGTGTGTGCTGTACTACTGAGAAGATTGTAGGAGGCTCCTGAGGTGTTTCCTGATGTGCTCCATGACTCATTGCATAGGTAACAAAGAATCTGAACTAGACTCATGTAATTCTATAGTCCTGGCTCTTGAACTCCATCTAAGTTTAGAGTAGTTGCAGCCAGGAGCAAAAAGCCCAGATGCCCAGAGGTCCCATCTGAGAGGAAGGACGCTGTTACTCCAGACTCCAGCACAAAGGTAAGTACAGAGGTTTGTTTTTACAGTACTCCAGTTTGAACTCACACCTTTGTACTTGCTAGGCAGGCACTTTACCACTTAAACCACAGTCCAATACCAATCATCTATTTTTCATTTCAATTATTTTTCAGATCTCACATTTTTGTCTGGGGATGGCCTCAGATCACAATCCTACTATGTCTGATTTCCCAAGTTGCTGAGATCACAAGTATACAACAACAAGTCTGGGCTTCTTTGTTGAGAACTTGTGGCCTGGGCCTGGGCAACTGTGATCCTGCTACCTCTACATCAGGGTAGCTGAGATTCCAGCAGTAGCCACTGATCCAGGCTTGCTGAGTTCCTCACAAACAATATCTAAAGTTCAATGCGCATGACTATGGTAATAGTAGATGACTTTTTCTTACCCGTGAGTTGAATAAATCATGATGAACTCCTAAGTGAACATTAAACTTCTCACACCATCTACTCTGGAAGTCAAAGGTCTTCCCTCCTCTCCTGCTTGTTTTACTTCAAAAACCAAAATCCCCCCCCCCACCACCACCAATGCCACTCCTCTGTGGTCCCTTTGGGCCCAGGGCACTTCAAAGGGAGAATATAGCCACATGTAAACTCCATGTCAAGTCATGCTCTGAACTCTGACTTCTCAACTTGTGTTCATTTTCTACTTTGCCAGAACTTCAACCTGGAATGAACATTATGTCTTCCTCATCCTCCCTGTTCTGTCTATTTCCAGTTTGCTGCTTAAATCTGAGGCCAGGCTCTAAACTTTCCTCCTTATTCTGCCTGTGGCTAGCGAGGAAAGCAGATGGTAATTGGACTGTGTGGAGTATTTCTATAAGAGCAGCAAACACAAAGGCTTAACTGAATGGAAGGTCAGTTGGGATACATGGGACCTAACAATGTCAGAGAAATGAGCAGCTGACAGTGGCTCATGCCTGTAATCCTAGCTACTCAGCAGGAAAGTCCATGAGACTCATCTCCAATAAACCACTAGAGAACCAGAAGTGTCGCTATGGTCAAGTGGTACAGCACTCATCCTGAGCTAAAGAGCACAAGGACAACAGCCAGGGCCAGAATTCCAGCCCCATGACCGACAAAAAAAAAAAAAAAAGAAGAAAGAAATGTGTGGCCAAAAAAGCAAGCTAGAAGCAACACACAGCCAAAGTGCCTCATTCTTTCATTCACTCATTTATTGACACTGAGATTTGAACTTGCAGTACTGAGTTCTGAACTTAGCAAGGGTGAAGCCTGCTGAGCCATGCATCCAGCTCATCACAGGCTTTTGGATGGGAAGTATCACAGTTGGATACGTTTTCTCAAAGGACTGGAGACTACACTGAAAGCTGACACACCAGTTACCTAGACAAACTGGCAAGTGGGCTAAAATGTAACAAGCTTTTGAAAGGAGCTCTGACTGTATAAACACCCAGTCCATTTTCCTGATCCTCACTGTGAGTGAGCTTGCCATATTTTGGTGGATGCTGCCAGCATCAACGTGCCTGACCATACGGAAATCTTGAAATTCTCCTCAGCACCCCCCATTCTATTTAAACATTTAAATATTGCCTATTTAAATACTGCCTTGCTTTCATGGATTCACTTCTTCATTAGTGGAACTTCCAAGGAAAAGCAGGTCGGGACTTCTCAACTTTTCCCTTTCAGCCCAGTTTGGCTTTCATAGTTTTTATTCCTTTATCTCTCAGTGAAGTTCTGGGTCAATTTCTTACTCACAGTGTCCACAATTCCAATTCTCTCTTTGGCTAAATCAAGCTCATCATGAAGTACCTTATGGATTTTAAATAATTGTTATAGAGTTAAATTATTATATAATTGTTACACATTGTTAAAAATGGTTAGGTATAGTTAAATAATTGCTATTGTTCCATGGAGGTTTTCACTTTTGAGATTTCTAATTGGCTCTATCCAGGTGCACGTGCTCTCCATTTGCACTGGAGTACTTAGTGTTCATCATGTCCTGCTTCTATGGGTATCGTTCCCTGTCTTTCAAAGTTCTCTCCTTGAGGAAACTTAACACTTGATTTTGTAAGTTCTTTCTGTGTCCCTCCACCCTGACCAAGTAGAGCATCAGCAGATATTATGAAGCAAGGGTGGGATCACAGGACACCTGACTGCATAGAGAAGCAGAGGGGCAGAGAAAATCTAGGAAGATGTCACCATGGTCACGTGGGGGTGGAAACTAACCTCCATAGCTGTGGGATGGACCTCTGGGCTCCTAAATTTAGAAGGTGAGTAGGCACAGAGTAGAGTCTTCCTGAAGAGGCACAGGGAAGCCTGGATGTCTGCTGCTTTCAAATATCCAACCTCAAGTACCTGATTATAAAGACTAGAAGAACAAACATGAAGATTCATCATCATCGCTATGGCCCATACTATGCTGTTGAGTCTCAACTGCCTTTTAGTTGTGGTTCACCTCCCTGCACAGAGTTCTGGGCCCTGGACTGAGAAATGCAAGGGTGCATGAGGCTTCTACCTTCTGTGTATCCAGAGAAGCACCCATCTTATTAGCCTCATGTGGCCTCTTGAGGTGGAAAGCCAACATCAGCCAGAGCAGAGGCCACGAAGAAGCTAGCTAATATGGCTGGCACAGCTCCTTGCACAGACTTTGACAGTGTACCGCAAAGTCTGTTGGTTAAAAAGTCCAAGGGACTTTTCCTCCTGACAGCAAACACACAACTGTCATCTTCAAACTTACAAAGATGGGAAGTTACATGTGAGTCCACTGTGGGCTGATCAGAAGTCTCCTTGGAACACAACAGGCTGAGGGAGCTGATAATCACCAATGAAAAAACTTCTCTCACTAACTCATTAACACCATGGGGAGACCGTCCATGTTCTGTAAACAACTAAATGTCTACAACCATTTCTCAAGCTATCAGAACCCCTGCATCACATCCTTCTGGTGCTTATCACAAATGGCATTAAGCCATCCCAAACTACCCAAGCCCAGGCTGCCAGAGGGAAGACCCCTGCAGAAGGAAGACTGGACACTCGATGTAGACCCCAAATGATTCTTTTTTTTTTTTTTGGTTGTGGAACTTGAACTCTGGGCTTGGGCACTGTCCCTTCGCTCTTCAGCTCAAGGCGAGCACTCTACAGCTTGAGCCACAGCACCACTTCCGGTTTTCTAGTGATTTATTGGAGATAAGGGTCTCACGAGTTTTCTGCCCGGGCTTGCTTTGAACTGTGATCCTCAGATCTCAGCCTCCTGAGTAGCTAGGATTACAGGCATGAACCACCAGCGCCCAGCTCCAAGTGATTCTTGTGCACACACAACATGCAATCTGGAATCAATGGAGGGACACACACGATCCCACAGAACACAGCACAGCAGTGTCGAATTTACCCTCTAAAAACGGCTCTTCCTGAAAGAGCATCTACCTACCCAGGTTAAAAAGAAGCAAAACAGTGGGACGGAGAGAGATAAATTTCCTGCTACTGACCAAACAGTAGCAGACTACCCGAGGAACAACCATTGGTTGACCACTTGGGCGCACATGGAAGATGTGGATTGTGCTTCCAGTTGCTGTGCCCAGGTCTCCCTCCAGTATAAAATAGCACCTGCCACCCACACTGCCATACTTGAGCCATTGCAGGGCACTGGGAGTCTGAGCTCCTCAATCTCAATGAAGGTGTTTCCTGGTGGCCTGCAATTTAGCCGACTGCTTCTAACATGAGTCTAAAGCCAGTTCCTGGGGTTATGGCCTAGCCTGTCACTCCAGAACAAATTCTGCCTTTTCTAATTCAATATTCTCATCTGTGAAGCTAGAATAATCACCGAGAAGGAGAGGAGGGAGCATCACAGGCCTCCTGATAGGATGCACTGCGAAGGACAAGACATCGATCACCTCTCTGGTATTTCTGCCCAAAATGCAAAGCCCAAAACTAATGGGGGGAATATAGTTGTCATATATTCCACAAAGATGTCACTAACGGTAAAGGAAGACTAAGGGGTTGTTCCCAATGACTGGAGACCAGAGAGTCATGACAATAAGCATAGCCTATAACCCTGGATGGAATGGTAGACTATAGGAAAATTTAGAAGAAAAAGAAAAAACTCACTTGAGAAAATCAATTAAAGTGATGTTGGCCAGGTACTGGTGCAATCCTTGCTACTCAGGAGGTTGAGATCTGAGGACTGCAGTTCAAAGCTAGTCAGGGCAAGAAATCTCGTGACACTCTTATCTCCAATTAACCACCAGAAAACCAGAAGTGGTACTGTGGCTCAAAGTGGTAGAGTGCTAACCTTGAGCAAAAGAGCTCAGGGAAAGTACCCAGACGCTGAGTTCAAGCCCCATAACCAACAAAAAAATAAAATGTAATAATTTTTTTAAAAAATGAAATGATGTTAGTGTGCTGATGACATCTCTTTGTCAACAAAACCCCCTGCCCCCAAACATACCTTTCCTTACATTCAAGAGTAAGCTCCAGAAATTGCCCTGTATCATTTAGTATTCCTTTGAATTTTCACCTTGCTATATCACTTCTGCATTCAATGATATAATATACCCAGGAAGAAAACATCATGTAATTCTGAAGCAGAATTGAGGTCATAAAAAAATAGAGTTACCATGATATTCAAATTGGGAAAATGAAGAAAACCACCTAGAATCTTACATTAGAGGCTTTTGAAACCTGTAAATGGATATTAAGTCTCAACCTCTCTTTCCTTCCATCATTCCCACAGCATACCCCAGGGAGGGCAAAGCTAAGCTTCTGAGACCATCTGTCACACAACAGTGACTGAGAACTAGATCACAAGCCATCACAGAGCACTCAAGCCAAAGGATCTCTCACAGCTCAACCGTCTCTCACAAACCTTTAGGATACTTTTCATTCAGTAAACATTTCCTGAATGTCTCATGCATAGAACAACCTGCTACACAAACACATAGTAAATTTTACACTAGCAATAAAATTACAATTGGCTGGGATCCAAGACTGGAGTCCCTCAATGTTAATCTTATTGTAAAGCTGTTAATATAAACAAGTAGCAATGTGCTTACTTGGCTGCTTCTCCAACAAGTGAAGAATGATTAACCTGGACTAGTGCTTCATACCTCTAAATTCTAGCTCCTCAGGAGGCTGAGAGCTGAGGATCATGATTCAAAGCCAGCCCAGGCATGAAAGTCTATGTGACTCTTTATCTCCAATGAACCACGAGAAAAACAGAAGTAGTGCTGTGGTTCAAAGTGGTAGAGTGCCTTTGAATCCACAAAAAATATAATAATAATGTCATCTGGGAAACCTTTCCTAAAGGACACACACACACACACACAAAGCACCTTTCCCCACAGCAGCTGTGCACCTGGAGGAAGATGCTTAACTTGCCTATTGTATTTAGAAGTGGGGTTGCTAGAAGAAGGGGATACTGGAAGTAGCTAAGGTTATCAAGATAGAATATTGGTGATTTTATAAGAGGAGGAGATCAAAAGACATCCAGTCAGGGTTTCCAGTGACCACTGGAAAGTTCCAGAATATCAAAGCATTACTGTGGCCCCGGACAAAGAAGGGCTCGTGGGAGTAGGGAGATGGGTGGGCTTTGAGTTCATGTCTGTCTCCAGTTTCAGGATGCATAATTAAAACAGAGGTGGCCCCCAGGGCTGTCTCTGATCTACAGGATGGATAATTAGCACATATACACCCTCAGCCACAGCAACACCCTCAACCCTGAGAGAGCAAAAGGCCCTGGGAGAGGCAGGAGACCCAAGGGCCCAGATTTGCTCTGCTTCCAGAGTGAACTCAAAGACTCAACTTTGGGGTTGGCTGTGTGTGCTGCTTGGTTTCAAAGAAGTGGGAGCAGCTCAACCACTCAAGCATCAGGATAAAGCAGAGCGGCCTGGAAAGAGCCAAGATACGATCAAATGGGGAGAAAATGTGGAGAACCTTAGGAAAATAAAGCAACACAAAGGGCAAAGAACCCAAGGGAAATTAAGGGAACACAAAGGACAAAACGCCAAGTGGGAATCCTTCACGTGGGAGTCCTACTTCTAGACTCAAAGAATGAAAACGCAGCTTCCACCTGCTGCAGAAGTCTAGATGCTCTGATATCACACAACTGCTCTCACTTCTTAGGGAGAACAAAGCAGGGGTTCTCAGCTAGGCAGGGGCGGGAAAGGGAATAGGCTGCTCCCCAAGAAGACAATCTGGAAAGTGTAGACACATTTTTGGTCATCCCAAAACAATGGGCAAGCCAACCCCAGGAAGAGGGGAGGGGAACTTTTTGGTTATAAAGCTTGAAATGTCAATAGCACTGAGACCCAGACTTTGTGAAATAGAGGGCCAATTTCAAGGGCAGTTCTGCAAGTAGAGAAAGAAGGCTACCAGAGACCTGAGCATCCCCCATGGGGCAGCCATCCTCCTAACAGACTCTGTATTCATCTATGGTGGAAAACACCAGAGGCATCATGGGGCCTATGCTCCTGTCTTCAGCATGACTTGTGGCCTGTAATCCTAACTACTCAGGAAATAGATCTGAGGATCCCTGTTCCAAGCCAGCCTGGACAGGAAAGTGCATCAGACTCTTTATCTGCAATTAACCACCAAAAAGCCCAAAGTGGAGGTGTGATTCAACTGGTGGAGTACCAGTGAAAAAGCTAAGAGAGAACTTAGCCCTGAGTTCAAGCCCCAGTACTGGCACACACACAAAAAAAAAAAAGAAGAAAAAAAACACACATTCGTTCTTCATGACAAATATTTCTCCTTTTGATTAATTAAATTGCACTCTGGCTCACATGCCAGAGTACATCTATCCAGGGCTAGGTTGATGGGCACACTGTCCCCAGAGGAAAGTGAAAACCAAGATCATCTGAAGAATGGCACATCCAAAGAGGAATCAGCTCTGCAGAGGTCTGCCTCAGTGGCAGCAGGTAGCCTTAGTTTCCATGGCAACCCAGGGCACATCCCTCACAAACAACAGCGTTCATTTCTGTTGTTTGAGTTTTTGGGTTTTTTTTTTATGATTCTGGGGACTGAAGCCAAGGTGGCATGCAACTTGAGCAACTCCCTCAGCTGAACGAGACCAATTTCATCCTCATAATCCTCCAGCTGCAGCCTTTGAGTAGCTGGGGTTACAGATGCTATCAACCACAGGTGAGCATTTGTATCAGCATGCATGATGATGATCCTCCCCAGAAACTAATGCAGGAAAAGGCTGACTCAAGCATCCTAGTCTCTGATGCTGGCAAGTCCAGGAAAACCACCAAGACAAGCAATCAACCAGTGCATGCAGACATCAGGATGTAGAGGAAGAAAAAGGGTAGCAGAAAAAAGAATCAAAAGAATTGGCTTTAGGCTCAGATCTGCTCTCCAAATACCCCTGGGACATTTCACCCCTCCAAGCCATAGGTATAAGGACATTATGTACAGACTCTCCTGTGGCTTCCAAATTGCATGAGGGTAAAGGGTTCCTTCCCAGAGGAAGAATCAAGTCCACACTGGGTCTCCAATCCATGTGCTGCGCTTACGGACCCACCATCCTGCCAAATACTGCTCTTTGTGCAGAAATACAGTTCTCCCGGGAGCACATCAAGTACCAAGTTTCCAGCATTTTCAACTGAGGAAAAGTTTTGTTGCTACATTATTAACTCTTAGAACTAAAATAGCCCAAACTGTAGCCTCAATTCTTAAAATTGTGGTTCCAATACTAACCTCGCTCCATTTCTGGAGGCCAGTGTTAGGGGAATGAAGAGAAGAAAGGGGGCCTCAGAAACCTTGAGGAGCATCTCCTTCTATTATACATGTGATTCAGTCCTCCGCTCACCACTATGCCAGGTTGTGCCTGAGATTTATTCCATTTGGTGAGCTAGAGTTCCTGTGCCCACATGAACTTCTATCTCCTCCTACTCCACTCACCTGTCACCCGCCTTCCCTCCCACAGCTTGAGGACAGTGACAAAACTCTGCTCAAATTATCCATGCACTGACTCTTGCAAAACATCAGAAGATATACTACAAAGACACAGGCCATTAATTAAATTGTAGATCATGAGAACTGAACCCTGGTAGGCTTCAGTTGTGGTTATGATAGGTGGGTCATGCTGGCTAAATTATGCTCAGCCTAAATTATGCTCAGAACTGACTGAGCAGAACAACCTCTGTGCATGCTGCACCTGAGCTTTGCTTCCTCCCCAAACACAATGCTGATATACTGGAAGGCTGGGGTCAGGTAATGTCCAGAGGCCACACTGGAACTTTCACATCCTTGTTTTGGACAGTGCTGAAGTTAGAAACCCTTAGCTTGCTTCTCTACATAAAGGGTCTCAAGTTCTGACTGGCTGAAATGCCTAACTGAATCATATATCGCAGCACTGTGGCTACTAGCAAGACAGATTTGATAGGGTCTCTGCAAATCTCTTAATTAAAATCACAGAGATAGTGACTGCTCAGCATAAAATAGGAAACGAAAGGCATGGCAGAGTAAATTTCCAAAGATTTCCAAAGTTCTAAACTAGCACACAGATATACTTCTAAGTGCAGTAACTAAGTAATTCTGTATCACCACAGTGAAAAGCATGTCCTTGGATCTCTGATGCCTCCAGGAGGGTGATGTTTGGGCCTAGCACACTGCTGTGTTCCATAAGCAGACAGAAAAATCGGGAGGATCAAGGGTTCAGGTCAGCCCCAAGCCAAAAAGTTGTTGAGATCCCACCTCAACAGAAAATTAAGCAGGGAGCAGCAATGTGCACCTGCCAGCCTAGGACCAGCAGTCCATGCCAATAGGGATGAAAAGTGAGATGCTATCTCAAAAAATAACTACAGAAAATAAAGAAATAAGGGCCTGGGTCACATGGTAGCGTGCCTGCCTTGTAACACAAAGTGCTGACTTCAAACTCCAGTGTAGAAGAAAAAACTTGCCTCAAAAGAGGCATTTTTTAAAGTTAAGCCAATGACTGACACTTACTGCTGCTGCTTCAACCTTTAGAAATAGTGACTTTTACAGATTAAACCAACAGGACGTGGTCTACAGAACACAGCTATGTCTTTCTTATGTCAATATTCTCACAGAGTCACTACAAAGTTGATAAAAAAAAAAAAGTATAAATTCCTAGAAGTTCCTGGATTATTTTTTAAAAAAGAGTTAAAAAAGCAGGGGCCTAGAATAAGCCTTTGTGGTACAGTGATTGCTAAGCATGCATGAAGCCCTGGGTTTGATTCCTCACTAACACATAAACAGAAAGAGCCAGAAGTGGTGCTGTGGCTCAAGTGGTAGATTAATTGCCTTCAACAAAAGAAGCTCA
>NW_024872681.1:0-20842 GCF_019054845.1 Dipodomys spectabilis | reverse complement strand
CTCTGCTACAAGGGGATCCTTGTCTCCACGTGTTGGAGTGCTAGTTATAAGCCCAAGAGGTAAGGGCCAGCACCTAGACCCTGAGTTCAAGGTTCATGAATGAGAAAAAACAAAACAAAACAATTGTCTGCAGGAGACAACTTACTAGTCCTCAGTAATACATCTTTGTCCCTGCCATGGGGACATAAATGAGCCTCCATATTCTTGTCTGCATAATCATCTCAGTTGTGGAGATGTTACAAGGACCCAAAGAAAGAATGCACCCTGTGAAGGACACAGCAGATTGCACTCTTTGCATGACTCAGCACACAGCATCCTTTGGAAGACTCAGCACACAGCACCCAATGCAGGATGCAGCAAACTGCCCCCTGTGATGGACTCGGCACCTAGCTCTATTCCACAAGCTTTCATTAGAATTAGGGTGCTTTTCATCAGTATCACCATTTTTTGAGGAATATTCCACAAACCACACAAGTTCACATCTAATGGTTTAGTGTGGTGTTTTTATTTTTTGGGGGGCGGGGAGGGTTAGCCATGGGGCTTGAACTCTAAACATGAGGATACTATTCTAATAACATTTGCTCAAGGCTAGAGCTCTACCACTTCAAGCCATATTTCAAAGATTCTAGCAGACTTCCTGCCATGTTTTAAAGCCCCTGAGCACCCAGGATGTGGGAATAAGCCAGGGTAACCAGGATGACGGGGATAACCCATGGATCTGGGTTGCAGCAGTTTACATCTGGCTAAGTCAGGTTAGGTGGCAGCTGTCAGCACCAGACTCCTAGATTGCCTTGTGAGAGGTCTTTGAAGTCCTGTCCTTCTTGCCCTTCTATAGTTGCAGTTAGAACATTCTACTTTTTTGGCGGCAGTCCTGGAGCTTGAGTATGGGCTTTGACCCTGTTCCTAAGGGTTTGTGCTCAAGGCTAGCACACAATTGAATGAAACACAGCAGAACTTCTGGGTTTTCTATTTATGTGGTACTGAGGAATCAAACCCAGTGCTTCGTGCTTCCTAGGTGAGCATTCAACCATTGAGCCACAGGAGTGAATGAGATATAAATAGACAGAGATTGTTGTATATAAAAATTATATACACAAAAAGAGAGATGTCTGCATATTATTAAATTATAGATAGTATTACTACCAATTATTAGGTATTAAATTATGTCTCCATTTAATGATGTGTCCCAGTTAACAATTAATAAAGCATTAATTAAAATTACTCAATATCCTGTTATTTTTTATTACATATGTATGTACATACCTACATCTAATTATGTACTTTATAGAATGAGACAGATACCTATATATTATTAAATTATGCATCATGTATTACTACTAATTATTAGATATTTATGTTTCCATGAAATTTTTATTCTGTTAATGCTTAATAAAATATTAAACTTAATCCACGTCCTATAATTTTTGTGTCTAATTTCATCCTAGAATGATTCCCTACTAATTCAATCTGTTTTTCATTTATTGTAATGACAATTCTTCTACTTATGACATTTTTTACATTATTACATCCTATTACATAGCATATAGATTTGCATCTGAATTATACACCCTACCTGTCACCGAGCACTTTCAAAGAAAAAGAAAACATGTTTCACGCTTGGCTTCTCATTCCACAATTACATGTTTGGCAGTTCTGGGATCTAAACTCAGGGCCTAGAAGGATCAGTTCGTGAATGGGTGACTGTCAGCACAGCAGCCTCTAGCCAATTCAGCTGCCAGGCAGTTCTTAGGCCCTGAGATTGAGCCCCGTATGTTGACCACATATTGCACTTAGTGTAGTTACTCATTTTTTGCTTTATTCATTTATTTACCACTTACTTATTGACTTATTACACATGAAATATTTATTACATTTATTACATAGGATATAGTTTTGCCTATGTATGAAACTTCACACCTGACACTCAGGACTTCCACAGAAAAGGAAAACGTATCACCATGGGCTTCTTACTCTATGATTCAAATTTGTTAGTCCTGGCATCTGAACTCACAGTCTACAAGGCCCAATTCATTAATGGGTAAGTGTCAGCATGCCAGCCTGGAGCATATTGAGCTGACTAGCATTTCCATCACCTGAGATTTAGGAGTTGACAAAATAAAAACACATTGACATGCAGATTGTAGTACACAATTAAATATAGATCATTATAGAGTGCCGGAAATGTCTACACATTATTCAGCTATATAGGCTACATTGCTGCCAATTCTTGGGTATTTATTATGCCTTCATGTAATTAATATTATTGTTTTCAGCCTTAATGAATTATTAATTAAATCAACCATTGTCCTGAAACTATAGCATACATGTAATTAATAGTATTCTTTGAATGTGTCAAAAGCATACATTAAAATCAATTGGCCCCTAAAATCACTCTAATTGTATAGTAGTATTCAGAAATAACTAATTCAACCTTGCCATTCATAATCTTCCATCGGTATTCCTATGACTATGAAGGAGACTCTTTGGATCTCTTAGGGGTCAGGACCAGGCTTCAAACACAGGGCCTATGTTGCTGTGTTGGCCTATGGCTTCCCTGGTAGCCTGCCAGCTTTCAGCAATGCCAGGTTACCAACATTTTTCAACCATGTCATTCAGACCCAGGATGGTCACCTAGCAAAGAAAAAAATGTAAAATTGGCAGCCATCTGCAAATTGCTAGTGTTTTTTCTGTTTTGCATTAAATTGTTTTTCCTATCAGCCCAATGGCTGGTCCCAATGGACCCAGGAACCCAGGTTTGGCTGTGGGTCCATGGCTACAACCCTGCCTAGAGTGATCAAACCTGGGGCAGAACTGCCACTATCTAAGTTCAAGCTCAGGGCTTGACAAAATCAAAATAAATACAGGAGTTCCGGGAAGATGGCAGAGGAGAAGCTGGAGGCTAAACAAGCTCTCGCATAGAAAGCAGTTTTAGTGCTCCAGTGAACAGTCCTAAGCCAGAGAATCACACCAAGTGTGCCATCCCAGTACAGAGAGTTAGGCCAAAGAGGGAAAATCCAGGCAAGGAAACAGATCTGCGCACTTGTCAGCAGCCACACGCGGCGGCCGTAGCCACCATACCTGCAACACAGAGAGTCCAGGACAACAACGCCAAATGCAGCAGGTGAGTGGATTCTACTCAACACCAGCAAGAACTGATAAGGAGCAGACATCTTCATCCTGCAGATTGCAGACCAGAGATGACCCAAGAACCAAGACTCTGGCATGAGTAGAAGCCTGACATCCTCGCTCCTTCTCAGAGAGCAGAGGAATAAGACCACCCCTCCCCACCCCAATACCAGAGATCTCCCATCTTTGATACTGACAAAGGCCTGGCTGAGCAGCTAGCTCCAACTCAGGCTTTGAAAGAAAACAAGAGTCATTTAGCAGGTCACAGGAACCTATCCTGACATTCCAAGCTCAGCTACACTCAGCGAAAAGTCAACCAGCACAGCTGAGCAAGCTCCACCAGCCCCAGGAGTGGCTTTCTTCACTGGGTAAACAGAGTCAGAGGCTGCCCCTCCCTATAGTAACCTTGACAATCAATTGACATTCAGTAAACATAAACCCTGAGAACGGCTCCAAGCTGGGCTCTGTCAGTGTCTCAGAAGCTAGCCCCTCAGGGAAAAGCTACTGTTTTCTAAAAGGCCTCCACCCCACCAGAAACTAGCCTCATCACAGCATCTCCAAACTAGAAGAAATAACCATCTCCCTCTTTTGTGAAACTCAAAGCAGATCTCTTTCTCGTTGAACTAGCCTGGGAGGAGGATCACAAAATTCTGGGTAAAGCAGAGCATTTTTCTGCCTGCTCAAACAAACTGACTTAAGAAACCAACCAAGCCACAGGAAAATCAAACACCACAAGCAGACCAGAGACTCAACAAGAGACAGTTACAGACACAAGGGAGATACAGGATCTACCCATCCACCCCAAAAATATCAAAAAATTCTTTTCTTGTACATTTTATAATTTTTTAAAACTTTTTAAACTTTTTAATTTTTATCTTTAAAAATTTTTTTATTAACTCTTTTTTTCTTCCTCTTATACTTTTCATTTTAAGGGTATATGTGTGTGTGTGATTTTTTTCTTTTCTTGCTTTTTATTCATTTTTTTGTTTAGCTCTACAGACTTTTGATCCTTTTCTTTCTTTCTTTCCTTCTTTCTTTCTTTCCTTCTCTCTTTCTTTCTTTGTTTCTCATTCTTTTCACTTTTTCTTCTCTTTCGTTCTTCTTTGTGTGACTTAATTGCTGTTCTGCTCACCCTCAGATATACCCATAGTCGATTATTAGACCTTATCCCCCATTTTGTACACACTTAATCCAGAAATTTATTACTCAGTTCAATACCTCTTAGACTTAAGTTCCTTAATAGCAGTATTACCTCTATATACATATATAATATTTTAAGCATTTTTATTTTTAAGATTTTCACATCTCATTCTATCCCTCCCCTTCTCTTATCCTATCCCCATTCTTCTCTGAATATTACATTGTTAATTTGCATAATTTATAAGTGTTTCACTTTTAATTTTTAATTTTTGTTTCTATTTTTTCTTGCCCCTTTTTTTCTCTTTTTTTCTCTCTCTCTACTATCATTCTATCCAACGTATTGCCCACTTTGATATTAGGATTTATTCAAGTTAACTCTCCCTCTACATTTCCACATCCCTCTATTCCTATTTTTACCCACATATCTCCCTTAACCTAATAATGTCTGCTTTGCCAAATACTTCTTTGCAGTTCGCAGCACACTAATACATAGTTGTTTGATGTTGAATAGATATATCTGTTGAACTAGATTGTATCTGCAGACTTTTTACTGTGCAACTGCAGACTTTGGTTGATGCTTGCCTTAAGATAGTGTTCTAGCGCAAAACTGGTGTTACATTCAACCCAAATGGGCAGAACAAACCTGAAAAACCCAAGAAAAACGGTAAGTCTGGGTATCTCAACTCTCACTCATGGTAATCAGGGGACAGAACAGGAAATGAATAATCCAGAGGAGAGTTTCCAAAAAGCTCTACAAACACTACTGGTAATCATGGTAAATGAAAAGATTGAAAACCTGCAAAGACTTTGTGTGAGCGTGATAGGGAGAGAGAGAGAGAAGACATACCAAAGGTCAATACAGGAATATCATGAGCCTGAGGAAGCTACTCAAAGATTGATACAGGAATTGTATGAGCAGCTTGAGAACACTCAAAGAGAAATAAAACAATGGTGTGAGCAGGCTATCAGTCAAAGAGATAGACATGAATTGTGGGAGCTGGCATAGAAGAGACAAAGAGAAAGTCATGAATGGTGTTAGGAGGCTGAGAACACTCAAAAAGAACTACAGGAATTGAGTGAACATAACGAAGCTAATCAAAGAGTGATACAGAAATTGAGAGAACGTGATGAGAATACACAAAGATCACTAAAGGCATCCATGGAATCCATAAATAGAGAGCTGAAAGAAGTCAGGAAGTCCACAAAGGGAATGCTAACTGGAACCCAACAGAAGGAATGATAGTCCAAGAAAACCATAACCAATCAATTAAGAGACGAGAATAAACTCTGAACACTAAATTAAGGAAGTAAAGAAGTTAATACAAGATCTAAAACAAACCTCCAACAAAGAATTGGAAGCCATCAAAGCCAACCAACTAGAAGGAAAAGAAATAAATAACAAAGTTGAAAGTCTTGATAGTAGATTGAATCTTGGGGAGTGAAGACGGCGTAGATATTATAGAGAAAGAACATACAACCATTCAAGAAAAAGCCAAGAAATATGCTAGATCTATTCAACACATGGAAGACACCATCAGAAGGCCTAATCTGAGGATAATGGGTGTAGAGGAGCACCTAGAAATAGAAGTTAATGGTCTAGGAAATTTGGTTAACAGGATCCTAGCATAGAACTTCCCCAAAATGCAAAAAGATAGACCTATTAAGATACAAGAAGCTTTTAAAAATACAAATAGACCTGGCCAAAACAGGACATCCCACTCTCACAGTATAATCCTTGCAGGATCAATTCAGACCAAGGAAAACATCCTTAAAGCTGTCAAGGAGAAAAGATCAATCACCTATAAAGGGAAACCAATTAGAATCACCTCAGATTTCTCAGCAGAGACAATTAAAGCAAGAAGATCTTGGAATGATGTATGCCATGCCCTAATGACAAACAAATATCAACCAAGAATAATATACCCAGTTAAACTCTCCTTCATAACCCAAGGTCAAAGAAAGTCCTTCCATAGCAAAGAAAAATTGAAATAATTTATCTCCACTAAACCAGCCCTACAAAAGATTCTTAAAGATGTCCTACACATAGAAAACCAACAAGACCACAATAAAGGCTAAGAAACTAAATCCAAACTGAGAATCCAAGAAGCATAGGAAGAACTCAGTTGCCTTAGCCCCCAAGAAGGTGGATAAAATGGCAGGAACTCCCTAATACCTCTCAGTCCTATATCTCAACATTACTGAACTTAACTCTCCAATTAAGCGACATAGACTGTCTAGTTCGATTAAAAAGCAAGATCCTTCTATCTGCTGCCCTCAGGATTCATGTCTTGCCCATAAAAATAAAAACATTTTCAATATGAAAGTCTGGAACAAAATCTACCAAGCAAACAGCCCCCATTATCAAGTGGGAGTTGCAATACTAATATCAGATAAAATAGACTTCAAATTAAAACTAGTGAGAAGAGATAAAGAAGGTCACTACACACTAATTAAGGGAAATCTCCTTCTGGAGGATATTACAATTCTAAATATCTTTTCGCCAAACAACGGAGCACCCAAATTTATCCAAGAAACACTATTTTCCCTCAAATCCCACATAGATCCAAGGACATTAATTGTAGGGGACGTTAACACACCACTTTCCCCACTAGATAGATCAACTCGGCAAAAACTCAAAAGGGAAACTGCGGACCTAAACAACTGCATAAATCAATTAGCTTTAACACACACCTACCAAATATTTCAATCAGCAACATCAGAATACATGGTTTTCTCAGCAGCACATGGAACATTTTCCAAAATAGACGGCATTTTAGGCCACAAAGCAAACTTGTCCATATTCAGATACATTGAATTTATACCTTGCATTCTCTCGGAACACAAGGGAATAAAATTAGAACTCAACACTAAAAACCACCAAAGAGGGTCCTGTAACAACGCAAAGAGCCAGATAAACACACTGCTGAATCACGATTGGTTAATGGAAGAGATTAGAATGGAAATTCAAGTGTTCATATTATTCAACAAAAATGAGCACACAAAATACCAGCTCCTCTGTGAAACAGCAACGGCAGTACTCAGAGGCAAGTTTATAGCTGTCAGTTCTTACATCAACAAATTGGAGAGATCTGAAACCAACAATTGAATGAGACATCTGAGCCTCCTTGTAAAAGGGCAGTAAAATAAACCCCAATCCAGTAGATGGAAACAAATAATTAAAATTAAATCAGAATTAAATGAATTAGAATTAAAAAAAAAATCACAGAAAGTATCAACACAACAAAGAGTTGGTTCTTCTAAAAAATCAACGAAGAAGAGAACACATTCATAATATGTATTATAATGTAGGTCAGTTGGTAGGAAAGGAAGTGGAAAACAATACTACATCCAATGAAGCTGACATTCCTATTACATCACTAAGGAAGTAGTGTTAAGACCTGCAGGACTCATAGGGTTGTTGCATGTGACATTACTATGTAAAACACTATTAACGCTCATCTCAGACATCTATAACATTCTGCTTCCATTTTCAAGGTCAAAAGCCAAATATCTATGACTTTTTATTAATTGGGTATGTTTCCTAGGAAGGAAGAAGGAGGATTTGGTAGGTGATGATGGAAAAATATGTATATTAGCTTGTGTACAAATTTTTTGCAGTTTATTTATTTTTCTTCTTTATATTATTTTTTTATTGTGAAAATACTTTACAGAAGGGTTACAATTACATGAGCAAGATAATGAGTACATTTCTTATCAAGCATTGTAGCCTCCTCCTTTGATTCCCCTTCCCATCCCTTCCCATCCTCCCTCCACACCCCAACCCAATCCTCCCCGCTACCTCCCCCACCAAAGTTGTAAAGTTCATTTTTTGACATATCGACTTGTACATTGTTGCAATTGGTCCATTTGTATGCCTATTTAAACGATTTTTTTGCAGTTTTAAAAAGTGCTACTGATGAACTCACACTTACATCTAATTGACTTGCTGTCTGCACAAGATGCATATAAATGAAGATATTTATTCTGGTGGATAGTCACATTTATTAACAAAATCAATTCTGGAAAAGAAAAGATACTAGGTAAGAAATTATAAAATATTGTCTATAAAATGGTTTATTTTCTTAGAGAACAAAAGGTAGTATTGAAATGATTAGTCCAGCTTTCTTTGAGATTTTATGCTGTCTCAGTATCAAAATGTTCTCTAATTCCTGTAACATCCAAGCATAAAAGACATGATTTGAAGATCTCAGTAGTTTTAGAAACAATGGTACATAATACCTTCCTTCCTGCAGAGACATGTGAGCACAAGCATGATTGATTGTATTATAGTTCTCTTTATCTCAAGTGTTGCATATCTTGGTATATTACTCTATGTCTTGCATCAGCTTCTGTAGGTGAGATTTACCTCTACCTGAAATGTCAAAATGGGTTATGTGACTTTCTTCAGTTTACAAAAGTGAACCAGAATTGGAGAAAGACTATTTCTAGGTGAAGAGTTCTATCTCATTGTCTGTGTCTAAAAGCTGACTTGTTTTCCCTTAGCCATAATAATAGCATATTTCAGAGGGAGTCTTCCTTCAATTTATATACTGGAAGAAGATAGCATGTGAAATAGAAGCAAAACTCAAATTCAGCCTCATACATATAACACAGGCAGAATTAAGCTAATATTAGAATGTGATATTAAGATTTTAGTTTCTTACCATCCTTGTATACCATTATGATAGTTGACTATAGCACACCAGAATTTAACAAATCCTAACCAAGAACTTAACAAATAGATAAAATTTCCTGTTGGAAATTATTACAATATTTTATAAATAAGCATTCTCTATGTGATCACTTGTAGGGTTATCTTTTCTACAAATGGGTTTAATCACTCTAGAGCACTGTATCTAATATCTATTATCATTATCCAGACCTTGTGATTGTGATGAGGATGAATAAAATATCTAGATTTCTTCTTCTCTTTTCCTCTTCTCCTATTTCTAGTGTGAATTCTCATCCTTTCTCCAAATTCTATTAATAAAGGAAGAATGACACATTGTGGATTTCAACCAAAAGGCTTCAAATCAAGAATTTCATTCTTTCAGAAACAGATGAATTAAATCAGAGTGGCTCAAGGAAGAATAAAAACAGGATTTTTTTTTTCCCTTTCTGGCTTCCACCTTAGAGTATGAACATGACTCTAAATATCTAATAAACCATTTCCCTCGACTAATTTTTTAAAATATAGTTTTTTAAATAAATGATAATTTAAAAATAAATAGTAATTTGTTGTTTGTTTTTGGGAGGGATGAAATAAGACTGCATTAACAATGTGTGAGTTGAGAGACTAAATTATATCAGAATCTAAACATAATGAAAAATAGACGATTTTAAGATAAATCGCTTGTAGATATATTTTTAATGTGATATACCCACAAAGTCATCTACTTTCTTCTTTTCCTCTCCATGCTGATTCAACTTCAATAAGCAGTTCATGTAATTCAAATGGCTGCCTTTCTTTCAAAAATAGATTAGACCCAAAAAAGTTAGAAAAAGAAAACCAGTATTGGGTGATGCATTCTTTAAAAATAGCAGTCAAATAAATATTAACCATAATTCCAAAATAATAACAACCAAATGCTTTTGAAAAGAGAAGATTGTATTCAGAATATATAAAAAGTGATAGTGCCAGAACTGCTTCAGGCATTTAGGATTTCTAGTACATGACAATGTTTTAATCAGGATTAATTGCTTTCAGGGACTAAATTTTTTCTAGTTATATTTCATTGAAGAAATATGTTGTTCAGGTTAATGAAAGGATAACAGGTTATAGTAGTAAGAATGCTACACATTCATTGTACATACCAAATACCTTCACAGAATATCTATCTTTCCCACATACCTAATCCTTGAAATGTAGATTTGCATTATATATATGTTTGTAAAATTATAACCTCTCATTACCCAAGAAGCACAAATTTGAATAATTATCATATGGGGGAAGTATACTCAAAGGTATTTAAAAGTCCCAGGAGTAGTTCAAAAGGGACATGATTAGGTAAGAACCATCAGAAAGATGTAAAGATGCTACATTAGAAGATAAAGGAAAAAATAACAATCCAGATTCTGAATTTCTGGGAAGCAGAATAGGAGATAAATGCCTTTTACACTAGAATCATTTGAAAAATATTTTAGCTCGGTGGGTGTCTCTAATCTAGTGAGACTTCTTTTAGATTTCTGTCCTTTAGAACTGTAAAATGGTAAATACGGATTATTTAAGCCAAATAACTTGTAGAAATACTTTACAGCAGATTTGGTTTAGTAAATTAATTCAACTACAGACTTTTCCTAATATAACTACAGGGAGACCACATTTCCTAGTTTCTGAGAATAAGAAAAAGTTGCCACGAGCTTAGTACACATGTATGATGTACATACTACTAAGGGCCTTGCATTAATGAAGTCTTGAAATACTAAATAATATCTAAATAAGAAGCTCCCTATCTTTATTTTCACATTTGGGGATCACTAAGTACCAAAGTTATGTAGAAGGCTAGGTTAAGAATATGGGAAATGAAATCTGTTTGCTAATATTATAAAGATAATTTATGTCATGTTTGAGTTAGAGTTTCTAAAGTAATTTAAAAAGGTAATACAGAAACAGAGAAATTAAAGAATCCAGTAAAGTTATAGTCATCCCAGGATGGTATAGAATATTATAGGAACACTAGATGTTGAAAAAGAAGATAACAAAAATGAGTCCCCTGGAAAAATGTGAAACAAAATCTACACCACAGATTGTCATATAGCTAGAAAACAGTTTCCACTATGCTGTCTTTGATATTTTAGGTTTGTTTAAACAGCAACTTTCACCTCTTAGGAAATGACCCTGTATTAATACTCAAGGCTTTGCAGCTTTTAAGTCAGAAACAAATAATGCTTCTAAATTTAAACAAGCAGGATACTAAGTGTAACCCAGGCCATAGCTGATAAATAAGAATGATCTTCGGGAATAGTCAAACAATCTTGAAATTTTTCATACCTTTCCTCTTCTCCAACATGAGAAGTCCTAGTCAAGATATGTAAAACATTAATAAAGGATTTTTATATTTTTTATTGCTCACTCCAAAGCAAATACACTTTCCTCTTTGCAAGCCTGACTTTGGAAGAGTCACACCCTCACAATTCTTTTATAGACAAAAGTTTACTGCTTTGGCTTAGGTGTTTTCCTGCCTTTGGGTGTTGCTCTCTATTATTTTGGCAACTCCACAGAAAAACAAGATAAATCCATTACGCTTATATTGAATTGTTCAAAGTCAAGATGTCTTCAAACACAGTTTTCTGTTACCTTCTTCACTGCTAATTAAAGTTTAATTATTGCTCTTTAAATGCAACAAAAACGTGTTACTTTAATGTATATTCTCATTGAAACTGGTGATTACAGGAGTGTCTGTGATTGCTTTTTTAATTGTTTTCAAATATTTTCCTTAGTTATTTTCATTATTGCCTTTGTTGCAGTCTTCTAGTCAGGAACACAGGGTTACCCAAAAAGATCTTCCTAAGATATAAGATGTTAGGCAGAAAAAACTAGATGTATAATTAACGATTTTCATCTCTTAAGAGACTGCAAAGCTCAGAAGACATTTTGCTATTACTGGCATGGTTAAGATGACTTGAATGTTTTGGATCTTAAACTAAGTGAAATTCATTTAAAATGTTACAGTTGTTCCAAAAAACGATGATAGCTTATACTTTTCTGCTCCAACGAGATGAAACCTCTGATAAGGTTGGAGGGTATATCAATTTTAGGGTAGAAGGGTTAATGTTAAAAAGCCAAGGAAAATTCCTAAAACAGCACTGCCTATCACATATCATTTAATTATACTTATGGTATATAAGTATATAAACATACAAATATGAATTGAGTGACAAATATGTGATTTACAAAATTCAATGACAACTAAATCCAGAAAAAACTTCTCTATATTTATATAAACTGGTATATCTAGTGAGGATGTAAAATTTTTTAGAATATATATTTTAACACTTATGTCAAAATATTTATTTTAACTGTTTATTTTTAGTCAGTTGTGGGGCTTGAAATGTGGGCCTGGACATTGTCCCTCAGCTCTTTAGCTCAAGACTAGTGCTGTACCCCTTGAGCCACTGTCAGTTTTTTGGTGGCTCATTGGAGATAAGAGAGTCGTCGACTTTCCTGCCTAGGCTGACTTTGAACCATGATTCTAAGCTCTCAGCCTCCTTAGTAGCTAGGGTTACAATAATGAGCTACTGGCTCCTAGATACATAATCATTTTTACATATTTATAAAGTATTGAGTGGTAATTTATTTATATATTGTGTAATGATAAGCTCCATCATATCCATTAATTTCTGCATGTAACATTTCTTTTTAGTGAGAATGCACTAAAATGTATCTTCTGGGTGTGATGACATATCTATTCTTAACTATAATAACTTTGTTTCTTGTGGTATACAAGTGCTGTTTGCTAGAAAATACAGCCACTACCTTCGATAAGAGCTGTTAAGCCTTGGAGCCTATTGATACCCTGATTGATAACATTGCTTGGAGCAACCACTTTCCATAAGAGCCGTTAAGCCTTACAACTTACCAATGTCCTGTTTGACAACATTGCTTGGCGCCTTCTGAAGATTCCCTACCTATGACCTTTTGCAAAATATACTTTGCAGTTTTGGTGCCTAGCAACCCTATTGACCTGCTGATGCTAATTACCCTGTTCAGCGTGGTATATATACTGCTGTGTAAAAAATAAAGTTTGAGACCTTGATCAGAACCCTGTCTTGGTCTCCTTTCTCGTGTCTGGTTTGTCTCTCATTCAGGTCAGTTCCTCTTTGAGCCCTTGTTGACCGACCCAGCGGGCCGGGGCAGGTGGTGCCCAACATGGGGCTCGAAGCATGGATCCTGGTCTGAACGTCGTCCGATTGACCAGCCTCTCTCTTCTTCTTGGATGGCCACCCAGCCCGTGAGGGAAGATCTGCATCCTGATCACTGCAGAAACGCCCGACTGTGATACAGATCTGTAAGGTAAGGGAGGTGATGCAATCATGGGACAAACACTTAGTAAGCATGAACTTTTTGTTCAAGGCCTAAAAGCCTCACTCAAGGCACGAGGAACACGGGTTAAGAAAAAAGATTCAACTCAATTTTTTATGCTGATGGAGGATATTTGCCCTTGGTTTCCTCAGGAAGGCAATATAGACAAAGGTAGGGTCATGTTGGAGACTGTCATAAGGATTATTATGAAACTTTTGGCCCCAAAAAGATTCCTGTTCAGGCTTTTTCATATTAGAACCTCATAAATGAGATCCTCCAAGTTTGCTACCAACACAAAGATGTGTCTAGAGTGGTTAAGGAAGGTGAAGAATTTTTAAAAATTAAATTTACAGGGAGTCAGGCCTCCCTTGCCCCAAAACCCTTCTCCTATCCCCCCTCAGTCGCGTCTCATTGTCCCTCGGTTTCCAAACCAATGCCTGACGCTAACAGTGACTCACAATTACAAAAACCAAAAGCTATATACACGGTTCTTTCTAACCTTAGATCCCAAAGGCCCAATGATGCTGTCCTTCCCCCGGAGGACTAGGCCACTTTAGAAGAGGAGGCTGCTAGATACCACGCCTCAGACTGGCCCCCTCTAAACCCCTTGGGCATGCAACCTTCTCCCTATAAAACAGCCCCTCCCTTCTGTGCCCCTGCCTTGGCCTCTTCAACAGATCTTGAGGAGGTCACCAGACAAGCCACAGTTAAGCTTTCCCGGGAAGCCCAGTCCTTAAGGGCCCTACTTCAGGCCAAGAAAGAAAAGGCCCAACTATTACAACTATATAAACTGGACCTAGAAATTAGGAACACAAATTTACAAAAATTAATGACAAAAAAGAAAAAGATCCTTCATGCTTTTCCAGTCACTCTGTCTCAAATTAGAGCCATTTCGGAAAATCTAAAAGGAGAATCTGATGATCAAGAGACTGAGGCAGATGACAGAGAGGAAGAGCGGGAGGAAGGGCCCAAGTGTGATGACTCAAATGGGGAAGAGAAAGGAGGAGAGCATCTGGTTATTAGAGCTCAAAAATACCATCACCTTAAATTTAGACATATTAAAGAATTAAAAAATGCTGTTTCCTTGTACAGCCCTACCGCCCCTTTTACCATTTCTCTTTTGGAATCATTGAGCGAGGACTGGCTTACAGTAAATGACTGGGCCATGCTAACCAAGGCTACTTTAACACGAGGAGATTTTCTTTTATGGAAGGCTGATTATGGTGAAAGGTGCCAGGATATAGCTCGCTGTAACACATCTGCTGGTTGTCACTCTAAGTCCTGGACCATAGAAAAATTGATGGGCAATAAGCCATTTGATACTAATGAAAAACAGGCTAAATTTCCCCCAGGATTGCTTGTTCAGATCCAACACGCTGCCCTTAGGGCCTGGAAAAACCTCCCTTCTCAAGGGTCTGCTGTTACCTCCTTGGCCAAAGTTCTACAGGGACCCCATGAATCTTACAGTGAGTTCATTGGACACCTTACAGAGGCTGCCGAGTGCCTTATGGGAATGGAAGAAACTGATAATGAGCTTACTAAACATCTTGCTTTTGAAAATGCCAATTCTGCTTGCCAAACGGCTTTACGTCCCCACCGCCGTGGCAAAACCATTACTGACTTTATCAGACTTTGTTCTAATGTTGACCCCGCCTCACGCAACATCGGCCTGGCCATAGGCGCTGCCCTTAAGGATTTTACTCAGAGCCAAAAACCTAAAACCTGCTTTAATTGTAAACAGCCTGGCCATTTTTCAAAGGACTGTACGACCCCCAAGGCTGAAAAAACACCCCCTCTGTCTTTATGCCCAACGTGCAAACGGGTCATATATTGGGCCTCTGAATGTCGCTCCAAAACCAATATCCAGGGCAATCCCCTACCACCCAAACAGGGAAACTTTGTCCGGGGTCTGCCCCAGGGCCGCAAAATCAAAACAGGACAGAACCCTGGAGCTGTCAGGTTCGTCCCCCAAGTGACCCCTCACGCACCATCAGCGCCCTCATATGGGCAACCACAGGAAGTGCAGGATTGGACCTCTGTGCCTCCTCCCACACAATATTGACCCCCTAGTTAGGAAATCAGATTCTTTCCACAGGAGTGTTTGGCCCACCGCCCCCAAACACCTTTGGTCTCATTCTGGGGTGTGGTAGTGCTGTTTTTCAGGGCCTTAGTATTTCCCCTGGGGTTATTGACAAGGACTATGAGGGAGAGATTAAGTTACTGGCTACTGCTTCTCAGGGGCCAGTCAAAAGTTTTTCCTGGACAAAGAATTGCTCAATTAATATTGCTTCCCATTGATAAGACAAACCCTAGCCTTACACAAAAGAGAGGATCCAGAGGCTTTAGGTCTTCGGATGCTTACTGGGTCCAGGAGATTACTCAGGACTGGCCTCTCTTCAAGCTAAAATTGGATGGGGAAAAATTTGAAGGCCTTATGGATATGGGTGCTGATGCTACAATTATTTCTAAAAGAGACTGGTCTCCATCCTGGCCCCTTACCCCTTCCATGACTCACCTTAAAGGCATTGGACAAACCTCTAACCCATTACAGAGCTCCAAAATTTTAACCTGGGAAGGTGGAGCAAAAAATAAGGGCACAGTACAGCTGTACGTGGTTGAGACCCTCCCGGTTAACTTGTGGGGATGTGATATTTTATCCCAAATGAAGCTTATAATGTATAGTCCAAATGAATTGGTTACTCAACAGATGCTTAACCAGGGCTTTCACCCTGGACAAGGCTTAGGAAAACATTCTCAAGGCCCTAAAGAACCCATTCAGGTGGAGGTAAAAATCATTCCTTTCCGTATGGACTATAAAAATTTATCCTAGGGCCGTTGACATGCCTGTACTCCATGCAGACAAAATATCCTGGAAAAGGACTGAGCCTGTATGGGTTGATCAATGGCCTTTGTCCTCTGAAAAACTGGCTACGGCTACTACAGGTACAGGTACTACAGCTACAGTACAGGAACAGCTTGCTGCAGGCCACATTGAACCCACCACATCTCTGTGGAACACTCCCATTTTTGTAATTAAAAAGAAATCAGGAAAATGGAGATTACTTCAGGATCTTAGAGAAGTAAATAAGGCCATGCTGTCCATAGGAGCCCTTCAACCCTGACTTCCCACACCCGTGGCTATTCCCACGGGGTACCATAAGATTGTTATTGATTTAAAGGATTGCTGTTTTACTATTCCTTTACATCCTGAGGACCGTGAATATTTTGTATTTAGTTTACCAGTAACTAATTTTAAAGGCCCTATGCCATGATTTCAGTGGAAGGTTTTTACCCCAGGGCATGGCAAATAGTCCCACATTATGCCAAAAGTTTGTAGCCCAGGTGGTGGATCCATTTAGGCAACAGGGGCCCTCCATATATTTAATTCACTATATGGATGATTTACTTTTAGCGGGCCCTGACCCTGATCAGCTTCTTTACTGCTCCCAAAGACTTTCTAAAGCCCTTACTGACGCTGGCCTTCAAATTGCTCCAGATAAGATCCAGCTGGCTCCTCCCTATACATTTCTGGGCTTTGAGCTTTTTTATAAAAGGATTTTTTCACAAAAAATTCAACTTAGAACAGCCCATTTACAAACTTTAAATGATTTTTGGAGGCTTCTCAGAGACATTAACTGGCTCCAGCCATACCTTAAACTAACTACTGGTGAACTTAAACCTCTATTTGATATACTTAAAGGGGACCCAAATCCGACCTCCAGCCGATCATTAAACCCCCAAGCCCTAGAAGCGTTGAGATTGGTAGAAACAGCCATTACAAATCAACAAATTACTTTTATTTCCTATAATAAACCCCTTCAGTACATTATATGTGCCACCAGCTTTACACCCACTGGACTTTTTTGGCATGAGGGACCTTTGTTTTGGGTACATTTGCCTGCCTCTCCTCCTAAGGTCCTTACACCATACACCTTCTGGGTAACAGAGTTAATCAAAATGGGAAGAGAACATAGTAAAAAAAAATGTTTGGCAAAGATCCTGATAAAATAATACTGCCTTATTCTCCCACTCAAATTCAGTGGTTGATACAAAATGATGATGATTGGGCTGTGTCTTCCATTTCCCTTCAAGGAACCCTTGATAATCATTATCCTACTAACAAACTTCTCCAGTTTTTAAGATATCAGTCCTTTGTTTTCCCCACACAAACTTCCCCTCAACCCTTATCTCATGCTTTCCTGGCTTTTACTGATGGTTCCTCCAATGGTATAGCAGCTTTTACCATTGATTCTCAGACTGTTTCCCGTCAGTCCCCTTACCGTTTGGCACAATCGGTTGAGCTTTTTGCAGCTTTACAAGTGTTTATTCAACTATCTACTGTTCCTTTTAACCTGTATACTGATAGTTACTATATTGCTCATTCCATCCCCTTACTAGAAACAGTTCCTTATATTAAACCAACCACTAATGCCACCCCACTGTTTTCTTTGATTCAACAGTATATTTTAGCCAGACTTTGCCCCTTTTTTATTGGGCACATTTGTGCTCATTCAGGCCTCCCTGGACTTTTAACAAAAGGCAATAATGTAATGGATCAAGCAACTCAGCTTGTTTTTCTGGTGGAACATGATCCTGTATCTCAGGCAAAAGAGGCTCACTCTTTACAGCACCTTAATGCTCAAACACTGCGCCTTCTTTATAATATTTCCAGAGAACAGGCGAGGCAAATTGTAAAACAATATCATAATTGTGTCACCTTTTTGCATATTCCCCATTTAGGTGTTAACCCTAGGGGTTTGGTGCCCAATGAAATTTGGCAAATGGATGTTACACATATTCCACATTTTGGCAGTCTTAAATATCTTCATGTTACCATTGATACATCTAGTGGCTTTATTTTTGCCAGCCTTCACACCGGGGAAGCCCTTAAAAATGTTATTGCCCATGTACTTGCCTGCTTAACTGTTATGGTAAAACCCAACGTTATTAAGACCAATAATGACCCTGGATATACTGGAAATAACTTTCAACAATTTTGCCACCAGTTACAAATTAAACATATTACTGGGATCCCTTATAACCCTCAAGGTCAGGACATTGTTGAACCGGCTCACCAAACTTTAAAAAATACACTTCAAAAATTAAAAACGGGGAACCTTTACCCTATAAAAAGAGCTCCAGAAAACATCCTTCATCATGCCTTGTTTGTTATTAATTTCCTAAGCTTGGACATTAACAGAAAATCTGCAGCTGATCGGCTCTGGCATCCACAAACAAGTCAAAATTATGCTACTGTTTGTTTTTTGGAAAGATCCCCTAACCCATCAATGGAAAGGTCCTGACCCCGTACTAATTTGGGGCCGCGGGCCTGCCTATATATTTGACAATAAAGAGGGCGCAGCTAGATGGCTTCCAGAAAGCCTTGTTAAACCAGTTGATAACAAGACTAACTAACCCTCCATCTTCCAGGGGAAAAGAGAACCCTGAGAATCCACCCTTGGTTGTTTCACATGCTGTTGCCACTGAAAAATTTGATGATCCTCCACCTGCTGATGCTGGTTCCAGATGCCATTATTGAAGCTGACTCTGGTCATTGGGAATTTCAAGTTTTTGCAATAGAGTTTGACCTCCCACAACTGTTGAATAAGACCTGCTTTAAAAATAGCCAAGTAGAATTATACTTGGATGCCTGAAAACCCACTGTTCAATATATTTGGGGAACTTGTGGCAGCTGGGAACAGAGTTACGTCACAAATCATAAATATATTTGCTGGAAGCATCTGGCCAGTCAAGCAGGCAATTGTATTGCCCTTATTGGTCCTTCCCACATGAACATTCCGGGTCCCTCAGCTCTAATTTGGAGTTGTTGCATCCTACGGGCAAAAAATGTTTTACAGGTGGCTGTAACCCGGTCAAGTATACAATTACTGACCCATTGAATCCCAAGTGGATATCAGGATTAACAGCAGGAATATGGGTGGATGGCCGAGGGCGAGACCCTTATGGGTTCGTACAAATTAAAAGGTTTGGATACCCAAACCTACTGCCTCCCCCGCTGAAGATCTTATTCAACAGGTTGTTAATTCCTCCCAAGTTTTTTCCTCTATTGTTGCCCGATTGGATCCGGTGCATTCTTGGACCTTCTCCTTAATACTAGACATCCTTAAGAGGTCCTTTTTGCTGCTAAATACCACACGCCCGGAATTTTCACAAGGCTCCTGGCTGTGTATGGGTCCCACCCATGAGATACCTTTAGATGTGGCTGAGTATTTGGCCCCCCAATGCTAAATTGTTAGAAGTTATCACCTCTTGCCATGCCTCCCCATATATGTATTCTCCCCAGGTTCTGCTGGAGGTTCTACCAGAAAATTCCACATGCATTAACTATATTACCTTTAATCAAACCAAATATTTTTTAGATTGCTGAAGATTTTTTAACACTTCTGGCATACAGAAGGAAAAGACATATTGTCCCCCCCCAAAAAACCTCCTTTTTATGCCACGATGGCTTATATCTCTTTTTTAGAGGAAATTGGACTAAAGCCTGTATAATTGTTTTTTTGTTCCCCCCATATTGATATTCTTCCCAGGTCAGAACCCATTCCCATTTATTTGACTGAGTTTGCACGCAGGAAAATAATGCCCTCATTTATTCCCTTTATCAAAGGCTTGGGAGTCACCGCTGGCATGGCTGCAGGTGCTGCTGGCATTGCCACTTCCATTTCACTTCATAACTCCTTACAAAACCAATTGGTTAATGACATTCAAGCAGTAACTCGAATTATCTTGACCATTCAAGAACAGCTAAACTCCTTGCACAAGTGGTGCTTCAAAATAGGCGAGGCCTCGACCTTCTTACTGCCAGGCAGGATGGTCTCTGTGTTTTCTTACAAGAGGAATGTTGCTTTTATGTTATCTAGAGTGGCATGGTTCGCGATCAAGTTAGACAACTTCAAGAAAACTTAGAAAAAAGAAGATGGCAAGGTGACTCATCCACCCGATGGTGGGGGACTGACAGCATACTCCCCTATGTTCTTCCTCTGCTTGGACCCCTTAGTGCAATCCTGCTAATTGTTATTGTGGGATCATGTATTTTTTACAGGATACTTCATTTCGTAAGACAGTAAATTGACTCCCTGACATCCAAACCCCTGCAAATTCATTACCACAGGCTAGATTTGGCCGATCAGGAACGGGGTGACTGACTTTTGTGGAGCCACTGCCTCTTGCTATACAGGCAAGTCAAACGGCAGAGCTTAGGCCTCTTGGCAGCCAAAACCCGAATCGGCTAGACACACATGCCATGGGCACCTATGGAAGGGTGGAACCTAGTGGTATCCGCCGACGAGGGTGACCAAAAACTCGCCATTCGGGCTCATAGAAGCAAACACATCTTCATAGAGCTTGGATCCATCTGTAATCCTCTCCCCTCAAAAAGGATCGTTAAAACGTTCTAGGGGGATGGGTCTCTACTTCCTTCCACTGGTAAAGGCCCTTATACTACCAGACCTCTGCAAGACTCGGTTCAAGACCTTGTCACCCATTCCCTGTAAATAATTGGCCCATTTAATTAAATAAAAAGGGAGGAGATGC
>NW_024872680.1:0-16576 GCF_019054845.1 Dipodomys spectabilis | reverse complement strand
GAATCCATGGAACATTCCTCAATACGATAAAGGCTGTATATGACAAACCTACAGCCAGCATTATACTCAATGGTGAAAAACTAAAGCCATTTCCTCTTAACTCAGGAACAAGACAAGGATGCCCACTCTCTCCACTTCTCTTCAATCTAGTATTAGAATGCCTAGCTACAGCAATAAGACAAGATGCAGACATAAAGGGGATCCAAATAGGGAAAGAAGAAATAAAACTCTCCCTCTTTGCAGATGACATGATCTTGTATTTAAAGATCCCATAGACTCCACTCCCAAATTACTCAAGCTGATTCAAAACTTCGGCAAAGTAGCAGGTTATAAAATTAACCCCCAAAAATCAATGGCTTTTCTGTATGCCAACAATGAGAAAAGTGTGGCTGAAATTAGGAAAGCAACTCCATTTGTAATAGCCCTACAAAAAATAAAATACCTAGGAATTAACTTAACTAAAGAAGTGAAGGACCTCTATGATGAAAACTTTAAAATCTTGAAAAAGGAAATCAACACAGAACTTAAAAAATGGCAAAACCTCCCATGCTCCTGGATTGGAAAGATTAACATCGTGAAAATGGCAATACTTCCCAAGGCTATCTACAAATTCAACGCAATACCTATCAAAATTCCACCCTCATTCTTCAAGGAAATAGAAGAGGCAATCCAAAAATTCATATGGAACAATAAAAGACCCCGAATAGCAAAAACGCTCCTGAATGGAAAGAACACTGCTGGAGGAATATCAATACCAAACTTCAAACTCTACTATAAAGCCATAGTAATCAAAACAGCTTGGTATTGGCATAAGAACAGACCTCAGGACCAATGGAATAGAATTGAAAACCCAGAAATGAACCCACAGACCTATAGCCATCTAATCTTCGATAAGGGAGCTAAAACAATAGAATGGAAGAAAGACAACCTCTTCAGTAAATGGTGCTGGCAAAATTGGTTAACTACATGTAGAAAACTTAAGCTAGATCCTTATATATCACCCTGCACCAGAATCAACTCCAAATGGATCAAAGACCTTGAACTCAAAGCAGACACTCTGAAAATATTACAGGATGGAATAGGAGAAACCCTAGGTCTCCTTGGCTCAGGCCGAAATTTTCTGAATAGAGACCTGGAAACACAACAAATCAAAGAAAGGTTGGACAAATGGGATTGCATAAAGTTGCAGAGCTTCTGCAGGGCAAATGACATAGCTAGCAAGATCAATAGAAAGCCCACGGATTGGGAGAAGATCTTTACTAGCCATACAACGGACAAGGGTCTCATATCTAAAATATACTTGGAACTCAAAAAATTAAACCCCCCAACAACAAATCCTCAAAGAAACAACTGCCCAATAAATAAGTGGGCGAAAGACTTAAAGAGAAACTTCTCTGAAGAAGAAAGAAGGATGGCCAATAGACACATGAAGAAATGTTCAACATCCCTAGCCATAAAAGAAATGCAAATCAAAACAACATTGAGATATCACCTCACTCCAGTGAGAACGGCAAAAATCAAGAACTCTAACAACAACAGATGCTGGAGGGGATGTGGACAGAAAGGAACCTTAATTCATTGTTGGTGGGAATGTAAACTTGTTCAACCACTTTGGAAAGCAGTATGGAGGTTCCTCAAAAGACTCCACATAGAGCTCCCCTATGACCCAGCAATCCCACTTTTGGGCATTTACCCTAATGTTTACAAAAAAGACCACACTAAAGCTACCAGCACAACTATGTTTATTGCAGCATTATTTACCATAGCTAAGATATGGAACCAACCCAGATGCCCCTCAGTAGATGAATGGATCAAGAAAATGTGGTATATATACACAATGGAATTCTATGCCTCCATCAGAAAGAATGACATTGCCCCATTTGTTAGGAAATGGAAAAACTTGGAAAAAATTATATTAAGTGAAGTAAGCCAGGCCCAAAGAAACGTAGGTCCCATGGTTTCCCTTATTTGTAATATCTAGTATATGTATGAGTCAAGCGGAAAAGGTCAGATAATGTGATGTCAGGAAAATGAACCCTTAGATGTGTATTTTAATGTTTTTTTCTTTCATGCATGTGTTTCTAACACATTTATAAGATTATCTCTTTGTTGCTTTGTATGTCCCTCCCCCACAGTATAACCCTTGCTTTCACTATATTTGATGTCAGTATAACTTGTGGAGGAGATGGGGAAAAACCAGTTGTTTAAGGATACAGGTGGACCTGTTGCAACAATGAGAAGTACAAGTTGTCATGTCCAAAACGAACTTTACAATGTTGGTGGGGGGGGGGCTGGGGGGAGGGAGGAAGGAGAAGGATTGGGATTAGGGGGGGAGGGGGGAGGCTGGGAAGGGATGTGAAGGATAAACAAAGGAGGAGGCTGCAATGCTTGGTAAGAAATGTACACATTATCCTGCCCATGTAACTGTAACTCCTCTGTACAGTATGTTCACAAATAAAATTAAATTAAATTAAAAAAAAAAAAAAAAGAATTAGGGACAAATTTAACATAAAAAAAAAAAACAAAAAAAAAAAACAAAAAAAAAAAAGAAAAAGGAAAATAAAGAGTCTCACAGTCTATTATTATGCACACAGTTGTTGTAAATTCCTCCAGGAAAACCTTTCCTCTAGCTCCTTTTATCTAAGGTGTGTCAATGAATATCTGACAATACTGGTGCTGATGATATTATGATGAATTTGTAGGTGTTTCACTGATATTTCTGTATTTATACTACAATGTTTTGATCTATATTACTAATTTTAATGTAAGCTAAAATTAATATGTGTTCTTTAATAGCCAAGTTTAGTATTATTAATTCAAGGATTAAAAACCCAGTAAGTTCAAGATTGGACAATATGCATATCATCAAACTACATTCATCGGACTTTTTAAAAATACTTTTTTTAATTGTAAAGATACTGAACAGAGGGGTTACAGTTACATGAATAAGGTAATGAGTTCATTTCCTATTAAGTGCTGTTATCCCTTTCTTTGTTTTTCTCCTACTATCCCTTCCATCCCCACCTCCCCAACACCTTCCAAGGCTTTTTTTGGTTGATCATGAGCCTTGAACTCTGGGCCTGGGCACTGTCCCTCAGCTCTTCAGCTCAAGGTGAGTGCTCTACCAGTTAAGGTACAGCACCACTTCTGGTGTTCTGGTGGTTAATTGGTGATAAGAGTCTTACAGACTTTCCTGTCTGGGCTGGCTTTGAACCGCAATCCTCAGATCTCAGCCTCCCGAGTAGCTAGGTTTACAGACATGAGCCACCAGCACCAGCTTCCTAAGACTTTTGATCAGATTTTACTGAGTAACATGTGATGGTCTGTGGCTAGATGGTACATCATGTACAAACTTGGCTGTGGGTTTGTGTTCCAACTTTATGGTACATTTCATCCACCTTGCTTAGTTTATCTATATCTCAGTTTTCTAATCCATAAAATTATAATGATAGTATTCTTATATAATTTATAGGTATATTAAGACAACACACAAAAAATGTGTCTGACACAATCTATAAATTTAATAAATGCTCACTAAAGAATACCATTCATTTTAGGAGAACTCAGAGTATTTCCATCCAAAATTTAAATATGAAAAGCCAGGAAGATATTTTATATTTTGTGTAGCTATGTCTCATAAGTGTTAGCTTATTTTGAGGATATTCATTGGTGTATTCATACTATGTAGAGGAATTGAGGAAATCTTTGGATCAATGTGCTTAAGAGTTATTTGCAGCTTGAGTTTTAAAATATTACAAAGTACCTATTGTTAACTGGACATAACTCTAAGCACTCACACTTTATTGAATAGCATACATTGCTTTTCTTTTCACTATAGGTCAGCTTAAGTGCTCTTTCCTCTTGCACATTCATGGAGTGTTCGATGAAGTCATCTCTCTTTTTTGTTGGGTTAAATTTCTTTATTTTTTATTATATTGTAAAGGGATGTACATGCATATCTTCCTGAACAATGTCACCCCTTCCCTCACTCTCTCCCAGCTTTTCCTTCCTGTCCCCACCCACGAGTTATATAATTCATCTTCAACATTATGTCTAGTAAGTATCACTGCTGTATAGGTTCACCATTTCTATGTCTTCCTCTTTACCCTCTCAAAGACAGATAAAAGAACAAACAAGACAAAAGGAAAAGAAAACAAAACAGCTACAAAGAATAAAAACCATCTCTTGTTTCCATTTCCTGGAGGTCAATAAAGATTATTTTATATGATCGGAAAAAAAAAAAAAAACAAAGAACACAGAAAAGGGAGGGATCCCCAAGACAAACACCACTGAGGAGTGTGATTCAACAGTGGGTCTGGCCAAAGGTGATGCAGACCGTGGGCCTCCCCTGCTTTTGGACACAATCACAGGCACCAGGGGCTAGAGTATCAAGGGTCCTGATAACATCAAGGATCTGCAGATGTGGTAGTGACACATGGTGCTCACCCTGGACTGCAGCAAAGAAGAAACTAGGCACTCAGTGCCAAGATTCCACCACTGAAGCAGGAGAAGACAGACCTGCAGGATCGACTAGAGAAACAGAGGGAGAAGATGGCCCAGTTACATGAAGCACCACAAACGGAGCTAGAGATCCACAAGTCACCCATACAGAGGTTGGTTTCAGCAGAAAGAGATTTACAATCTGCACCAGCCCAAGTGAAGCAGGTGGCCAATGACAGATAACTGGAGCATGAAGCTATTACCAGCCACCTGCAGGCTGCAGAGCGGTGTGTGTGGCAGAGCTGCATATGGTGGCTTCTGTGGTCACTGCTGCACAGAAGGAGACTGAAATGTTCTTTGAACGACTGAATGATGTGACCCTTCACCTTGAGGAAAAGACCACAAGATTCGATGACCTGCAGCAAGTGAACACAGAGTTGTAGGAGAAGCTGGAAGTGCTCTGGACAGAGAACAGCACCAGAAGAACATAATCTGCAAGTTCCAACTAGTGCTGGTGGGGCATGAGTTACTGAAGAGACTAGTGGACAACCTGAGCTGGATGGTGACCTCAGCAAGTCTGGTGAGAGACACGTTCACAGAGTACCTGAGCATTGAGAGGTCCGCATGTAAAGAGGAGACTCAGTAGCTGAACGAGCAGGTGAACCAACTGACAGAGGAGAAGGAGAGAAGGGCGAGGCAGGTGCTGGAGAATGAGCTGGGGGAACTGAGAAAGAAGATGACAGAGCCATGGCACCCCGCAGGACCATCTCAGGTGGAGCTGCAGTTGTGTTGCAGGCCTAGGCCTACTGCACAGAGAAGGAGTTGAAAAAACTGGAGTAACAAGTTCACATCCAGGTCCAGGAAAACCAGAAGCTCTGTGTCCAGAACACAGAGCAGCAGTAGCAACTGCAGAGACTGGAGGATAAGGCCAAGGATCTGCAGGAGATACACTAGACCCCACAAGGCACATGTGTGTGTGTGTGTGACCCATAGCCAGAGGAAGAGTTGGCCCTGCTGTAGAACACTCTCCACAAGGCGAGCGGTGAGAAGGAAGAGCTCACCAACATCTTGGACTCAGAGCAACAGGTGAAAAAAGAACTGTGAGAACACCTAGACCATTCAGAGGAGAAGATAGAGGAATGGAAAGAGGTAGCTGAGAGAGGGAGAGAGAAAGAGAGAGAGAGAGAGGGAGAAAGAGAGAGAGAGAGGGAGGGAGTGGGAGGGAGAAAGAGAGAGAAAGAGAGAGAGAGAGAGTGCCAAGCATCATGGGAACTGCAGGAGCAGCAGGAGCAGTCCCTAGCCCAGCTGCAGGTGCTCAGAGCCACCTGTGAGCAGCATATTGCCTCCAATGAGTGGCTGAACTCTGAGAAGGAGGCCCTGCAGCATCACCTGCAGAGGCAGACCCAGCTGCTGGAGCTGCTGAAACAAGTGCAGGGCCCGAACAACTGGGGGGGCCAGGTGGTGCTCCCAAAGTGGCAGGACACTCTCAAGTGCCTGGAAGTGACCAGACCATAGGAGGAGCGCCTGCAAGTCCAGCTGAGCTTCCTGGCTTTCTCTGGGGAAGTGGAAAGTGTGAGTCCTGTGGAAGAAAAGGAGAGGAGGTTACTCCCCCCCGACGTGACCGTCCCAGAGGATGGAGACATGCCCCAGAACTAGAGGGACAGGATCTGCGAGCCCTCTCAGAAGCTGAGATCCACAGGGGAAATCTCCTGCTGCAGGAGCAGAGGCCCTGCTGGGGGCATCCAGCCCACTTGCAGCTCAGTACCAGACAGAGCTGGAGCTACAGGCCCCCTGATCTGTGAGCTGCCACCACAGCTGGCATGGGGATGGCAAGTGGGACACGTGGGCATCCGAGAAGAAAATCTGCTTCATCTACGACCTGTCTGATGAGGTGGACTTCCAGAGTCCAGTGGATGAGCTCCACCATCAATGTAGCCAGCTGTCGGCACACATCTGCACCACCGTGGAGTCCCTCATGGCATGTAAAGAGCAGATTTTTGTCCTGGATAAGCTGTGTCAGGAGAAAGCCGAGCACGTGTGCTGGCTCTCCCAGGAGAAGATGGAGAAAAAGAGAGAGCTTCAGGAGCTGCTGTGGGTCCTCGCAGGTGAAGGCACGGACAGCGGGCTCCAGATGCCAGCACAGGCTGAGCCCCCCTCCCCCACTGCTTCAGACGCCTCAGGCACTAGGGTAGGCGAAATGAGGGAGGAGCAGAAAGGTTTTGAAGAATTGTAACTTCAAGTCAGCTTGGAAACTGCCAGAGGAGAGGTTGGGGTTCCAACCCCATAGATGACTCCCTGATGGAGCACATCCTGCAGCAGATGCCTCACATCCAGAGCCACCTACAGCTTGAGGGCTCAGGCAAGGAGCACTCCCTCCCTTTCTTCTGTAGACTGATGTGGATGATAACTCTCTATGTGACATACTGACTCTCAAAAGCCTCGGCAGCCACCAGAAGTAGGTGGCAGGTGGCCTTTTCTCAGGCCTCCATCTGCCACAAGATGGGGATAAACTATGGGCCAGGTAGGGCAGAGGCTGCCGGGAAGCTGCCCAAATTCAAGGGACATCTAATGGCCCATTGGTGGCCAGGGAAGAGGCCCATGTTATGCTTATCACAAAGAATAAATTGTTTTCAAAGGGAAGAAAAGCCTCCAACAAAGATTTGTTCTTACAGTCCTGGGGCTTGAGCTCAGGGCCTGGCCACTGTCCCTGAGGTCTTTTTGATTAAGGCTGGTGCTCTACCAGTGGAGCCCCACCTCCCCTTCCAGCTTTTTCTGTGTGGAATGAAACCACTGGTGTCAGGCATGCTAGGCAACCACTCTACCACTGAGCCACATTCTCAGCTAGGATGATTCCCCTGTCCCAAACCCATATGGACATTCCTCAGATAAATAGGAAGTAGGGGCTAGGATGAATATGAAGCACAGTCTGGTTCACACAGAAATACTCCCCTGCCCCCTCTTGGACTTAGTTGAAGTTTCTCTTCTACCATTGAGGGATGAGAGAGGGATGGGGGAGTCTCGAGAGAGGAGTACCAAGAACAGTGGCCCCCAAACCTCACAGCCTACCTCACACAAGTGGTCCTCTAGATTCCAAACTTAGGTGACTCAATGTGGTTTCTACACTGTCTCCTAATCTCTTCAATGCTCAGGATGAATAAATGTCGGCCCTGGACTCAGCCCACACGCAGGGTAGAAGCTCCTAGTCCCAGACCAACTTCCATCTCTGACTGCCCTGAGTTAGGCCAGACTCACCACTCACCATAATGCTGGTGGCAATGACCTCATGTATAGATTCCAGGAAGATGGTGTGTAGCAAAGAGCAGAAGCAACAGAGTGAGTAGGGCAGAAGGATGTGGTGGGGGTGATTGCTCTGAGATCTTCCTTCTTGGAGCCCTCCTGTCAAGCCAGAGTCATGCTAACCAAAGCATGGCCAAGGTCAGAGTGTGAGATGAGATGGAGGAAGACAGGACTAAAGGAGGTATTGCTTTGTCTTGGAGCACTTGAAAATTCCAATTATATTTAACCCATACCAATCCCGAAGCCAACATGCAATGCCTCTCCTTGTTGTTGTTGGCTGTGAGCACTGTCCCTGAGCTCTTTTTCTCAAGGCTGGAACTCTGCCACTTGAGCCACAGGGACACTTCTTGTTTCCTGATAATTCATTGAGGATAAGAATCTCACACACTTTCCTGTCCTGGCTCGCTTGGCACCATAATCCTCCAGATCTCAGCTTCCGAGTATCTCGGATGACAGGTATGAGCCACCAGTGCCCAGCATGTGATGCCTTTTGAAGGCATCTTGCCGAGTCTGTATAAGGAGCCCCAAAGGGCCTGGATAGACCACAACCCAATCAAGGAGCTGGGATGGGGGAAGGCTGACCTAGCCATACTGTTCCCCAAAATTAAAGATGCCAGGTGGTTTTGTATGCATCCAACACCTAGGCCAACACCCATGAGCCTTAGTTGGGAAAACGTGGAGAATACCTAAAGATTGCATTGTAGAAATCTCTTATTTTGCTTGCATGTGGTGTGTGTGTGTGTGTGTGTGTGTGTGTGTGTGTGTGTGTGAACTCAGGGCCTAGGCTCTATCCCTGAATTTTCTTGCTCAATCTAGTGCTCTGCCACTTGAGCCACAACCCCACTTGATTTTTGATGGTTAATTTTATATAAGAATCTCAAGGACTTTCCTGTCCAGGGTGGCTTCAAAGCTTGATGCGGGCCCCACAGCAGTAAGAGTAAACATAACTCACAGGTACAATCCCTATGGTGGGTGACTCCTGCCTCCTCGTGGCCAGACGCGGGACATGCAGCCCCGTGTCATCATCCTCTAGAATTCAATTGGGGTAAGTGACCAGGGCCAAGCTGACTTTTGCTCACCCTGAGTGCTGATTCCAGAGCAGGTATGTTCCACCCTAGGCCAAGAGAGCTCCAGGAGGCCCGGCTCCCAGAGGCACAAGGAAGGGAGAGGTCAGCTCCAGGCCGAGCTAAGAGCCTTTGCCCACGGATACCCAAGTTGGCCTTCCGAATCACCGTAAGAACTGTCAAAAAATAAACCAAAACAAAAAACAAAACAAAAAAATTGGAGCTGTGCCTCCAAATGCTAGAGATTTAGCATTGAATCAAAGAGCGCAGGGACAGGGCCCCCAAGCTTTGAGTTCAAGACCCTCAGCTGACCCTCCCCCAGTTTAGCTAAATATGAACTAGTAGGATTTTTCAAGTGTTTCTGAAGAATGGTGATACTGAAGAAAGCATCCTAATTCTAATTAAAGCTGAACTTGTGACATACAGCTATGTGCTGAGTCCTTCACAGGGTCCTGTTTGCTGGGTCCTTCTGACATGGGGGTTTTGTGCTGAGTCCTCAAAAAGTCCTGTTTGCTGAGTCATCCCAAAGGGTGCTATGTTCTGAATCCCTGAGAAGATTGGGCCCTGGTGGTTTTTTCAAAGGGTGCTGTGCGCTGTGTCCATTATACAGCTACTGTATGCTGAGTCCTTCAAAAGATGCGGTGTACTAATTCATCCCAAAAGGTACAGGTACTGCTATGTTCTGAGCCCTTGAGAAGAGATGGATAAGGTGAATTTTTCAAGTGATATGTGCCGAGTCCTTTACACAGTGTGCTCTGTACTGTCCTTCAAATGGTGCTATGTGCTCAGTCCTTCCACAGGGTAGTATGTGCTGAGTCCTTCAAAATTATGCTATGTGCTGAGTTTTTCGAAGGGTGCTGTGCACTATTTTACACAGTGTGCTACGTACACAGCCCTTCAAAGGGGGCTTTGTGTGATCTTAACACAGGGTGCTATGTACTGAGTCCCTGGGAAAGAATGGTAGCATTGAGTTTTTCAAAGCATGCCATGCACTTAGTCCATTACGTTGTGGGCTATGGACTCCCTCCTTCAAAGGGTGCTGTTTGCTGAGTACTTTACACAGGGTACTATATGCTAAGTCCTTCAAAGGGAGCTGTGTGCTGAGTCCTTTACACAGGGTTCTTTGTGCTGTTTTTTGAAGTGTGCTGTGTGCTGACTCATCTAAAAAGGTTCTATGTTCTGAGTCCTTGAGAGGTATTTACCCCAACAATCACACACACACAAACACACAGAAACATACACACACAAAAATAAACACAAGCAAACATACATACACAAACATACACACAAGGGTCACCGTGTGTGGATTTTGGTTTGAATGTTGGAGGGTCACGGAAGAGAGTCTCCTCCAGCTGTGGAGCTGAGGGGAGATTTGATACCCAGGGCAGGTACTGGGGTTGGGAGGGAGTGATGAGCTGAGGTGAGGCTATAATTTCCATGGCCTGGAAGCCTTTGGTCCCAGTCAGGGCTTGGCTTGCAGCCAGGGGTGGGGGCCAGGCCTGAGGGGAAGAGGGGGAGGTGGTCAAGAGGAGGAGGGAGTGGGGCCCAAGGCACACTCCCATGGCAGCAGTGGCCAGGGGCACGACTCAGGGGAGGGTGAGGGGGTGGGCATGCCCAGCGGGGGCAACACAGCCCAGGAGAGGAGTGGGAGCAGAGAGAGAGAGCAGAGAGAAGAGCGAGTATACACAAGGGCAAGTGGCTTCATCAGCTGGCAGCCTCGCTGATCATATTGCAGGTTCTGGTGGGGAGCACAGAACACATGGAGCTGGTGCATCAGGCACATCGCCACGGGCAGCCACGTGAAGGCACCGTGGCCATGGCGGCCCTGAGACTGAGGTCCCGGCAAGGGAGCACAGGAGCAGCTGAGGTGGGGGTGGTGTTCACTGAAGAAGAGGAGCAGAGGCCACATGCAGCCCTGCCATGTGCCCACAGATGCTCCTGCCCCCTCCCAGCAGCATTGCATTTCAGACATGGCACTTTTGGCTCCTACCAGCTGCGCCTCTCACAGTCGCCCAGAGGAGATGGCAAACCCCTGGCTGGCTTGCAGCCCCGAACTGGTCGCCACCCCTGGTCCTAGGATTCCGGGCCCATGTGCACCTGGAGCCACCTCCTACAGCTTCTCCCATTAGTACACGTGAGTGGTGGATCTGAGGGCCCCCAGCCTGGAAACACTCTGGCCAACCAACCACTGACCCTGACCTGCACCTCCTGCCTCCCCTTTCCTGTTTCCTCCTCAAGTCCACCCTCCTCCCCCCCTCCCCCAGTCTGCATGACCCTGTCAAAAACGTATCCCAGGGGTCGAGGGTAGGGGTGTGTGTTGACCTGGGGATCCCACCCTGATCCTTAGTGGCCAGTGTCCCAGGAAACAGGGAGATGCAGGAATGGGTGAGGAGGGTTGCCACAGAGCACCTGGCCTGGAGCAGTGGGAGCCACACAGCCACACATCTGCACCCTTCCTCTCTCTGGCGGGAACCTGGTGGCTTTAATCAGAGGTGGGGAACAGCACCTCCACACCTGCCTTCTTGAGTCGTTTTCTTTTTGCTGGGGGTGGTGGGTGTTGGATGCAGAAGATAGGCCCTCCTTGCTGTGTGAGCCCTTGTCTTCTGTGCTTGGTCACCCTATCACCTGAGGAGGGTCCCAGAAGAGCCCACTAGGTATGTGAGGGCACTTGGAGTCAGACAGAAGGTGAATATCTGGGAGGAATATACCCACTCCGACCCACATACACCCAGCCTGTCTGCCCTCCCCCCATCCCAGCTGTCAACAGTACTCACAGGGTGATCACATTTCCCAGCTCTCCCAGCATCTGCTGGTGCTCCCTGTCCATCTGGTCTCCTCATCCCTCCCAAGAATCCACCAAATCATCCAGAAGCATCTAGGCTGGAAGTAGGGAATCCATCCATGTATGTATCCTTTAAGACCCCATCCATTTCCCCAACACTGCCCCAAACCCAGGTCAGACACCCCTCTGGGGCACCATGACCCCCGGCTTGTTTTCAGCCCCGGCTGAGGAGCCACCTATCTCGGACACCTTGACCAAGTGTCCTGGCCTAGGGTTTTTGTGAATGAGGAGTCAAGGCTGGTTGTTCCCAAGGGAAAGTGTCTGGCCCTGGAGAAAGGGATAGGCAAGGTTGTTCTGTGTTATTAGAGTGATGCTCCCTTTTGTTGGATCCCCTGTTCTGACCAGGCAACCCCCATGCTCCAGCTTGTACCTTGTCCCAAAGGAGGAACCAACAAACTCAGAAGAGGCACTGCTCTGAGTCTGTGTGTGTGTGTGTGTGTGTGTGTGTGTGTGTGTGTTTGTGTGTGCATGACAGAGAGAGAGGGAGCACGAGAGACAGAGGGGGGAGGGAGAGAGACAGTCAGACAGACAGACAGACAGATCATCTTTCTCCTTATACAGCCTGACTGTGCTCAGGTGAGTGATCTGTTGGCAAATTACAGGTGCTGCATGGACTAATCTTCTGTCACAGTTCTGGAATTGTGTGTGTGTGTTTGTGTGTGTGTGTGTGTGTGTGTGTGTGTGTGTGTGTGTGTGTGTGTTGGGAGAACAAGGAGATGAAAACATATTTAAGGCACCGTGTCTACAAAGAGCAAAAGCATTTTATTTGTGTGCATGTGTGTGTGTGTGTGTTGTTCTTTTTTCATCAATGCCAAGTACATGTCTAGCGATAATTTGTTTTCTCTTTCACCATTTCATGGCTCCTTTAGGGAAGGTTTCAGTACATGTTCTTTTCCACCTCTCTCTTCTCCCTTTCCTGTAGCCCACAGTAGCTGCTGGGCCTGTGTGGGTCTCCCCTAGGAGGCCTGTGTGAACCACAGACCAGAGTGGACACCTGTCCTTCTGTCTTCAGCCAGAAGACAGGCAACTGTGACCACAGCCGTACTCTTCTAGCCAGACAGTGTGCTCTAGTGTTATAGTTGGAGATAATTCAAGGGTTGGGAATGTGTCCGCCAAACGTAATTAGGGAACAGATTGGGGGGGGGCAGTAGGGCAGGGGCTGTGGTTAGGAGGGTATGGGAAGTGGTGAATGCTGTGACATGGCAGATGGTTCACCACAACCGAGATTGAAAGGGGAAACTTACCCAGGGCATTGACTGTATCCATCGGCATCTGGGCAGGGGATTCCAGGCCCCTTCTGGTGGCATGGATTCCCTCAGGGGGCAAGGTACTGGTGGGCAGTCCTCCTTGGAGTCCTGCAGATTCCAGTCTGTGTTTGGCCTGGGCCATTTCCAGCTGGGCAGTGGTAAGCAAGTGTGCTCCCCCTGCTGGAGCCTGCTTGCTAACTGCCCTGGCAGTTAGCTTGGGCTCTCTGAATGTTACTTTCTATAACCTGCTGTATGCTGTCTGGAAGAAAAAGCAGACCACTGAATTTAGAACCCTTCAAGTTTGATTGGGACAACGTTCAAAGCAGCATAGGAAGAGTTCCCAAGCCAGATGGTCTCCTGTAATGAACGTCATGCCTTGACTGACTTTCTTCGGCAGCTGTTGATTCTCCTCCAGCCCTCTCTAGGGTGACCACCACAGTCAAGGCTGCTTGGGGAGCAGCGATGGTGACCTCACCATCCCTAGCCTGCCAGCTGTGAGCAGAGATGATTCCCAGCACCTGCACTGGACTCTGGGAGATTCAGAAAACAGGGATACCTCGAGAGTCTTTCTCTGCAACATGTATCTTGGGGGCCAGATGTGGTAATCCTGACTGGCCCCAGGGGGAGGAGAGGAGGCCCCTTGAGTCAGGCATTCAGCTCACAGCAACCTCATTCGCACCTACATGGGATATTGAGTGCCACAGAGCTTGTCAGCTGCTGGACAGAGATCTTTGAGAAGACAGGCATCCCAGAGGCCCTGGAATGTAGCAAGTACATAGTGGCTCACATCCTCAGAGCCAAAACAGTTAAGTGTGGTGGCACCAGGAGGGGGTAAGAGGGAGGAGGGAGAACTGAGGGAGAGCTACATCAGGCTTGGTCCCCACTCCCCCACAGAGGATTCTTACCTGAATCAGATGGGACTGTTCTGTAGTATTGTCATAGACAGATGCTCATTTATTTTGCAACAAACCATTGCAGTGTGCACCAGGCTCTGGGGGGTCACAGACAATGAAAAGTTCCAGGATTGGTTCCACAGAGCATGAAGAAACCTTGGATTGATCTGGATGCCAGTGCTTCAAACCTGTCATCCTAGCTATTTAGGAAGCTGAGATCAGAGAACTGAGGCTTTTGTCTCGGGCAAGAAAGCCTGTAAGACTCTTGTCTTGAATTAACTACCAAAAACAAAACGCCAGAAATGGATATGTGGCTCAAACCATAGACTGCTAGCTTTGAATAAAAAGGCTAAGGGACAGCACCTATGCTCCAAGTACAAGGCCTAGGACTCACACAAAGAAAGTAAAGAGAGAGAGGAGGGAAGGACAAAAGGAGAAAAAGAGGAAAGAAAGGAAGAAGGGAGAACATGCAAGCCTTGGTTTGGAGTCCCTGGATCAAGGGAGCCAACTATTCTCAATTTCTGTGGGGACAATTTCAGAACCTAAAGCCAGTATGTAGGACCAAGCCACTGACTCAGCAACTTCATGACAGCCAGAGCTATGTGGTCACCGACTGTAGAGGGAACCAGCCTCTGGTAGAACCTAGGGCTCAGGGTGGGTCACCAGGTTTCAATTAACCCCAGCCACATCGAGTTTATTTTCTGGTCAGATAAGAAGAAAGTTTCCAAGGGCTAGGGAGGTATTGGGGTTAGAGTTTCAACGGGGGGCCAAGGGATAAGCAGGAATTTCAAAAGGGAGGATGGTCCCAGGTCAGGTGTGTCAGGAAATTGGAGCCATGGCCTCACCTGACAAAATAGACTACCAGTGTTTGAACCAGACACACTTCTATTAAATGTCCTGGCACCTTGGTCTCATCATTGACGACCTGGCTTTCATTCACTGCAGGATGCCTGAGCAATACATCCTTGGGGACTAGGACTTTCCAGGGCTCAAACTGTTGATACCACCCCCGGTGTTCATTCCTCCACCAAAGACTGAGGTATGCATTCCACTGCCACAGGACAGCCTGGGAATGAGGGCAGGAAATGGTTCTCTTGGCTGGCTCACTCTTTAGTCTACATGGCAGATCTGGGATTCAGAGAGGGCAGGCTGAAGGTGGGGCAGAGCTGGGTGGAGGCTGTTGGGAAACCCAGAAGCACTGGGCTCTGAACAGGGTGGTTTCTTTGATAATACTCACAACATAGGAACATTTCTGGGATAGAGCAGCCCTTTTCACCTCCCCAAAAGGGACCTAGATCTCCCCAGTCTCCGTCCCTTGACCAGGAATCCCTTTGGGTCCCATATCATGTGGTTGGATAACTAGACCTTACCTCACTGTCCAGTGCTGAGGCAGTACAGTGAGAGAACCTGAGTCTTTGATAAGGTCAGGGGATCTTCAGTATGAGATTGTACTTGAATGTCCCAACTTAGGGCATGGATCTTATCTTTTATGCTCCAAGATAGCACTCTACCATTTGAATCCCAGCTCCACTTCCATCTTTTTGGGGTGTTTAATTGGAGATAAAGAGTTCTCATGGGCTTTGCTGCTAAGTGTCATCCAACTGCAGTCCTCAGATTTCAGTCTCCTGGGGGGAGAGGATGACAGGAATGGAAAAGTATGTTTGGCCTGCTACCAGTAGCTCATGGCTTTTATCCTAGGTACTCAGGAGGTGAGATCTGAGGATCATGGGTAAAAGCCAGCCTGGTTAGGAAAGACCTTGAGACTCTTATATCCAAGGAATTGCCAGAAAACCAGCAGCAATGCTGTGGCTCAAGCAATTGATTGCTTGCCTTAAGCTGAAGAGCTCAAGGCAAGGACCAAAGCCTAGAGTTCAAGACCCTTAACGAACAACAACAAAAAGAGGTGATTAAGTTTTCCGCATAGCAGTATGCATGGTAGAAAATGCCGTGCTGGTCTATGAGGCATTCCAGATATGTGAGAGGCTCAATGTTTTGTCTACAGTGGGTCTGATGTCGGTACTGCCACCTTCTCATGGGTGGGATGTGTTCATAATTGAGGGAGTTCATGTTTCTATTCTCGGGGACTGCTGAATCCTTGGGCTATCCGTATGTTTGTGTGTATGTGTGTGTGTGTGTGTGTGTGTGTGTGTGTGTATGTGTGTGTGTGTGTGTGTGTCTGTCTGTCTGTCTGTCTATGTCTGTATCTGTGTGTGTTTGGAGGTAGAAGAACTGGGCCTTAAACTCAAGGCCTAAATGCTGTCCCTGAGGTTTCTTGCTCAAAGCTAGAGCTCTGACAGTTGAGCCACAGCTCCACTTCTGGCTATTTGGTGGTTCAGGGTAGATAGGAGCTTCACAAACTTTCCTACGTGGCTGGCTTTGAACAGTGATCCTCAGACCTCAGCCTCCTGAGTAACTAGGATGACAGACAGGAGGCACCTGTATTGGCTTTGTGTGTGTGTGTGTGTGTGTGTGTGTGTGTGTGTGTGTGTAGAAGCTGGTTGTAACAAGGAGTGCTGGACCCATTAGTAACTTCTAAGTGCTGTCTTTGGGGGCAGCATGGGCTTTGAGGCTGAGGTATGGGGTTCTGGAAGGGTGAAACGCTTGAAGGGGACTCAGCACCCTTAAATTATAAGAGCAAGGGAACTTTGTGCCCTGGAACTGTCTACTCCCGTGGGCCTGGCTGGTGGCAGAGGAGTGTGGATGGATCTGGAGGTGGGGCCAACAAGGGATGGCTCCCCAGGGGGACAGAGAGCGTGGTCAGCACTTAATAAGGCTTTGAGTCCTGTTAGTATG
>NW_024872679.1:0-30294 GCF_019054845.1 Dipodomys spectabilis | reverse complement strand
AGAAACTCTGTAGGGGACTCAGGTTTCTCCTGAGATCTAAAGCTTTGAGACACTAAATATTGACAGGGAGAGACTTCAAGATGAATGTGGACCTAGATCTTCTCTTGGTTCCATAATTAGGGAGTCAGATGGCATTCTGAGGAGGTTGCCTGCACCTGCACCTGCCACCAATCCCAGTTCAAAGGAGAGAAGGCACCCAGACCCCTAACCCCCCACATTGGCCTCTTTCAGTGGCCACGTCAAGTGGGTGCATTCCTTTACACTGGAGGAAGGAGGTGGGGGGGGGGTCTATGAGGAATGTGCCTTTCCCCTCCAGTGACCTGAGACCTGTGGCCAGCTATGGGCTCCCGAACAGGACTGAGAAGGGCTAACACAAAGAGTCTTGCTTCTTGAGTCCTTCCTTCAGCCAACCAGACCTGTTTCCTTCTATGCTAGAAGCCAACTGAATCACTTCTGGAAGAAACCCATTAGCAGACAGTCTAGGATAGGGGCTTAGTTCCTTCTGGAAGAGAAAGACCAGCCTGGTGGAACACTCCAACTGGAAAGGCAAATGATAGATAGATCCAGGCACCAGTTCTCGTTTGAAAGGAAGGGAGAGTTTACACACCAGAGATGTTGGAGGTCTTCTCTCCTCTAAGAGTCCCTAGTGTTAGGATGGAATGGGATTGTATGAAGCCAAGCCTGACACATCTCTGAGTGGCCATGAATGACTGAAATCAGGAATGGTATATCTCTAATTTCGGGGCAGGGTGTGTGTGTCTCAGCACCTCATTCTGCACAGACCGCCATGGATAGTTCTTCACTGGCCTCTCAAAATCTTCCACATGGTGACGCCGTGCTTGCAGACTGCTCCCGTGCATGTACCAATCCCATATCAAGTAGCTTTAACTGGAGAAACCTGAGGCATCATGAGACCAGGAGGTGGTTCATGGTTTCTGAGCCAAGAAAGGATTTTAAGCTGAGTAAACACAGCCAGGAAGTCTGGATATGAACACATATGTTCTCATGAGTTCATGTGCACGACTTGAACTGAGGGTCTGGATGCTGTGCCCGAGCTCTTTTGCTCAAGGCTGGTATTCTAACACTTGAGTGATACCTCCCTCCACCTTTGGCATATATATCTATATATCTATATATCTATATATATCTATATCTATATCTATATATATATATATATATATTTGGTTCTTCATTGAAGAAGAGATACTTGTGAACTTCAGTCCCTGGCTGGATTTGAACCACGATGCTCAGATCTCAGCCTGCTCACTAGCTGGGTATTACAGACACGAATCATCGGTGCCAGGCCACATACATACGTTATAAGGGAGAAGCTGGTGGCCCACTGAAAAGATGTGGTTCAGGAACAGGAAACTGAAATGGGATGTGCAGCCTAGTAGAGTGCATGGGAGAATGTTCTAGTCTAGACACCAGGCACAGATAGAGAACAGGCCCTCTTAGAACACTTGAGAGGAGCTTAGGGTTGGCTCAAAGGGCATTGACCATGCACTACACACCAGCAGTCTGGTGAATGAAAGAATACTGAAGAGGTAGGCCTTTGGAATGAAAGCCCTGATGTAGGAGACACAGGAGGGCAGGGTGGGGCTCTAGAGTACCAGGCAAGGCTTCTGGGGGGACCAAAGGGAAAAAGGCCCAGCCACTAGGGCAGGAGGGACTTTTCTGCCAGGGGCCTAAAGGTGCTTGCATTTGAATTTCTGCCCTGTGAGCCACATCCCCAATACAGCTTCTCAGCCAACGTGTCTGCCCATCTGTGTGACTGCTGATCATGGTAGTCACTCTGGCTGACTGTCATGTCTTTTTGACTGTTCAGGTAGATGAGCCTTAGGTGTTAGCTGCAGGTTCCTTAAGCTTCCTAGCTGAGCTTGGTCTTACAGGAACAAGGTTGGCACTGACTGGCAGTGTACCTGGTGGAAGCATAGCCCCACCCTAGGGAGACATAGAAAGGAGGTAGTTGCCTTCAAATGGTTTCTGGGGGTTCTGGCTGGCTGTCTTCCCAGAGCCCACTGGGCCCACTGTCACCAAGAAAAGGCATCTTGCTTCCCACTCTCCTTGAATTTTCTGGGGCTCTCTGAGTCTTTCATGACATGCACCCCTGCCATCTCTTGCTCTGTTTGTCTCTTCACCTGATTGTTTCTGATTGGTCGGCCAGCACTTTTTCTCTCACTTCTCTGGCTGTCTTTGTCTTTGTCTCCCTTTCTGAATGCCTATCCATCTATCAACGAATGTTTTTTGTCTGTTCTCCTCTAATTGTGTCCCATCCATCTTGCTCCTGGGCCTCTGTTCTGTCTAGTTCAGTATGTGTCATGGTGTGTGTGTGTGTGTGTGTGGATTTTCCCCTCATCTTTCTCTGTCCCCTCTCTGGGTGCCTGTCTGTCTCTTTCTGACCTCTGATGGGGCCCCACCTCCATGCCGACCTTGCCTTTAGACCCCTATCAGGGTCTACAATGAATCCTTAATTGCCAGATACCCGCATTCCAGATATTCATTGGGGCCCAAGTCTGGCCTGTCCAAATCTTTGGCCACCTCCTGGAGATTCTAGGTCAGCAAGGCCAGCTGGAATTAGGGTATCCGTGGGTCTTAGGGTGGGGCTTAGTCATGGGATGTCCTGTCCTTTCTTCAGCTGGATTTTTGGCTGTGCATCCCTCCCAGCAGGCTGGCAGTGGAGTGGGAGAAGGTAGGAGCATTGCCAGGGGCTCTGGTCAAATTGACCTTGATAGCTGACTGAAGGCCACCCAAGCAAGTAGGATCCGGGGCTACATGGGAGGTGGGGCCAAGGTGGCTTGGAAGTGTATCCGTAGGTGTCTAGGAAATGTCAGCATACCTTATCACAGGCAAGTCTATCTCCTGGCCCCAGCTGGGCCTCTCAGGTCCTTCTAGACATTTCCAGATGCCCAGAATACAGAGGCACAGACTTTAGATTCCAGGGCCATGGAACTGGGGAATGAGAGATTGGTATGGACAATGCCTTAATTTTCTGGGGCATTAGCCTTGATCTGGCTATGCTCCCCTTGTGTATGCTCACTTTTTAACCCAGTGCTGGCCACACACCAGCCACTTCTGGCAGTGCTATGGAAGTGAGATCTAGGGTGACTGAAGTCTAGATTTATGGCCTGATTGGGGGTGGGGTGGAGGCAAAGGGTGTTTTTAAAATAAATCTTAGAGCTGGAACTCAGGTTCTAGGCACTGCCCCTGAGCTTCCTTTGCTCAAAGCTAACATTCTACCACTTGAATCACAGCTCACCTTTCATCTTTTTTAGTAGTTTAGTAGAGAGAAGAGTCTCACATACTTCCCTGCCTAAGCTGGCTTCAAGTTGCCATCCTAAGAGTGAAGCTTCTTGAGTAGCTAGGATTGCTTGTTTGACCACTTGGCACCTACTAAGGATGTCCGTGTGTGTGTGTGTGTATGTGTGCGCGCGTGCACGCGTGTGTGTGTGTGTGTGTGTGTGTGTGTGTGTGTGTGTGTTTAGTGGGGCCTGCACTCAGAGCGTAGGTGGGTATCCTTTAGCTTGTTTGCACAAGGATGGTGCTGTACCACTTGAACTACAGCAGCTATGCTTCCCACCGTTTTGATGATTTATTGGAGATAAGAGTCTGCCCAGGCTAGCTTTAAATCTTAATTGATCCTCAGGTGTCAGCCTTGGATAGCTAGGATTATAGGCATGAGCCACTGGCACCCAGCTGCAAGGATGTATTTTCATCCTCTCTTCTGTTCTAACAGCTGTCTACTTGCCCTGGCCTAGATCAAGGGTGGGTATGTTTCATTTGAAGCCTGGGGTAGGAGTGGTAGCTGTAGATGGGTGCACGGCTTGGAGAAAGGTAGTTTGTATTAGCCAAGAAGGAAAGCGTGGCCAGATATTAATAGCTCATATTCTCATATTCCTAGCTCCTCAGGAGGCTGAGATATGAGGATTGCCATTCAGAGACAGCCCAGCTAGAAAAGTCTGTGAGACTCCATTTTGCAAATAACCACCTGAAAGCTGGAAGAAAAGCTGTGGCTCAAGTGGTAGAGTGCTAGCATTGAACAAAAAAAAAAAAAACAACTATGGGACAGAGCTCAGGCCCTGAGTTTAAGCCCTAGTATCAAGATGTGTGCACACCCACACACACACACACACACACACACACAGAGGAAGGTAGTAATGATGAGCTGAGCTAGAACTGTGGGCAGTCCTGAGGCATAGACATAGTAAACTCTCAAGGCAAATCAAGTAGTTTCTCTCTATCCTTCTTGGGCTGAGGATTCTGGGCCATGACAGTTAGTGTTATGGAACCTGCCCCTCCATCCATGCATGGGGCCACAGGACCAAGGGAAGGACACTATGGATGCTCCTTTGTAGTCGGCCCACGATTGCAGACCTTCATATACCCCCAAGCACTGGTGAGGAAAGCAGGGCTCTGAGCCCTGGGATTCCAGAGATAGCCACTGCTACAAGCAGCAGCCAGCTGGCTTTAGATTCTTGAGCCTACAAGTCTATCATGAGCCCAAATCAACACCCGCTCAAGGTGTGCCTGATGATTCACAGTTTTGATACTCATGTAAGTGGGTGTTATCTGCTGTGCTATTTTGCAGCCCTTGCCCCTCCTGGCCCAGAACTATGATCTGAGACGTCAATTGCATGGTCTGATGCACACTGCACCCATGACAGATGCCGTTCTGATGACCTGACCGATGACCTCCGTACCCCAGGGCTCGATCCTTCTCTGATACTGTGGCCTGCTCTACAGGAAAAGGCCTCAGAAGAGGCTACACTCAAGACTTGTAATACACCAAGACATTAGGAGATCCTCAGGGGCCCACTGGAATGTACTCTGCCTAGAGTCACAGAGTGAGGTCCAAGAAGGCCAGGTGTTGGTCATGGAGCTGGAATGCTAGTCCTGGGTGCTGTCCCCCAGCTCTTCAGCTTACCATTTGAGTTACAGGGCCAATTCCGTTTTTCAGGACGTTACTTTTAGATCATAGTCTCCCAGAATTCCTGACTGGGGTTGGTTTTGAACCGAGATCCTCATATCTCAGCTTCCTGAGGAGGTAGGAGAGGTGTGAGTCACTAGCACCTGGCTGATCTGACCTTTCAGGAGCTCCTGAAAGTTTTATTTTTTAGGTGCCAATGCTGGGCTTGAACTCAGGGTCTGGCCTCTGGTCTCTTAAATTTTTCCCTCAAAGCTGACACTCTACCACTTGAGCCACAGCTCCATTTCTGGCTTTTGGTAGTTCATCGGCAAGAAGAGTCTCACTAACTTTTCTCACCTGAGCTGGCTTGACCCATGATCTCTGATCTCAGTCTTCTGAATAGCTAGGATTTACAGGGGTTGAGCCACTTCTGGCATTGTGTTAGAAGCTTTTCTTAAGCAAGCATTCTTCCCTGTGTTTACCTTGAATCCTCCATGCAAAGGAGGCCTGAGGGTCAGGAGGTGTGAAAAATAAGCTTCCAGCCACAGGAAATGGCTGGGGTCCATGGTGAAAAACCAAGCTAATCTTCCCCCGGGCCCCATTCTGGTACCCCACCATTTGCCCTACCTGTGTCTCAACAAACCTTGACCCAGCCTTGAATGTTCTGCCAGAATGTCTGAAGCCACAGTACCTTCATTCCACCTACACCACTTGCTCCAATCGACATCGAAGGACCGTTGTCCATCCATGATGGACCTTCTGCCTGAGGCTCTCTGTCCCGTTCCACGCCTTAGAACTCTTATGGAATTTTGGCATTGGTTATATCACCTCCTGGAGCAAGTCTTTCCTTCCCTTCTACCTCTTTTTTTTTTAATATTGAGTTGCTATAGACGGAACTTTGTGCAGGGTGACTGGCAAATGCTCTATCTTGGTGTGTTGAGTGTGTGTGTGTGTGTGTGTGTGTGTGTGTGTGTCTGTGTGTGTGTGTGTGTGCGCGCGCACGTGCATGCACAGGTGCGAGCATGCGCGTGTGTGCATGCCAGTCCTGATGTTTGAAATTATGGCCTGGACATTGTCCTATCCCTGAGCTTTTGTGCTCAAGGCTAGCACTCTTCTACTAGAATCACTGCTCTACTTCTCGCTTTTTGGCTGTTTAATTGGAGAAAAATGTCTCATATAAATTTTTATGTTTGTAATTGGGATCCTCAGATATCAGCCTCCTCAGTAGCTAAGATTACAGGGGTGAGCCAGCAGCACCTGCCTTCTACTTTACCTCTTACCTATAACCTCGGCCCTCCTCTGTGTCCCAGAAGAATATGTCTCACCAGACTCACTATTTTTTTTCTTTTTGCCAGTCTTGGGGCTTGAACTCAGCGTCTGGGTGTGGTCCTGAGCTTCTTTTGCTCAAGGCTAGCACTCTCTCACTTAAGCCACAGTGCCACTTTTGGCTTTTTCTGTTTCTGTGGTACTGAGGAATGGAACTCAGAGCTTTGTGTGTGCTATATAAGCGCTCTACCACTAAGCCACATTCGCAGCCCAAGGTTCACTTCTAACAGGAGTTATGAGGGTGGGATTTATTGACTTACCCCTTTTGGCATAGAAATCACTGATTATTTCATGTCTATGCCAAGATTTGGGACTAGCCTTTGACTTGACAATGAGGAATGATAGATGAGTGATAGCCACCAGGCCCCAGAGCTCTAGGCTCACATCCTACAGAGGGATAGAGACTATGGAGAGAGAACCTTGGACAACTCCTACAGCCTAGGGACTGTGGATTCTCTGAAGGCAGTGGCTGGCTGCAAAGTGTCCCAATGGGATGCCTCAGTCAGAATATTATGCACCCATTGCACACACTAGCCCAGGCAAAGCCTTCAGGGCTTCAGTTATTAAATGGCAGAGGGTGCTTTGTTCAAGCTGCCAGCTCACACTTAGAACTCTATGAGGGCTTGTCCCAGTTTGCCCAGGTTGGGACGGCTGGGCATGGGCAACCTGCTGAATGCCCATCATCCATACAGAGATCCATGCATGGAGTTATTGTAACCTTTTTAGGGGAGGGCAGGTACACTGTTGTACTATGATCCTAGCCCCCGTTCTTGACTTCCTTTTCTCAAGGGTAGTGCTCTGCCCTTGAGTCACAGCCCCATTCATGTTTATTTTTCCGGTGATCTCTTAGAAAGAAGAGTCTCCTAGACTTTCCCACCCCAGCTGAATTTAAATTGGCATTTTCTATATCTCAGCATCCTGAGGAGCTAGGGTTATAGGAAGGAGCCACTGGCACCTTACTTTCTTCTTGTTGTTCTTTTTTTCAATCATAACAGTCCGAAATTTTCAATGTGTCATTCCAATGGTTTGCATTCAAAGTAAACTACCCAGGCCTGGAGCTCGAATACTAGGACTGCCACCCACAAATAGAGGGAGATCCTGACAAACTCATTCCTGTTCATGTGAATGCTAATGGAAGGTTATAAAAGTAATAAATGTGCCATTGATTCATGATTCTATTTTAGAATGCCACACAAAAAATATTGGATTTATGTCTTCCATTCTAGCACCATGGTATGATTAAGGATATTGAATAATTTTTAATTAATATTTTTATAAGTATTCAACAGTGATATTTCATTAAATGGAGGCATAATTTAATAACTAATAATTGGTAATAATATATATAATTTAATTTCCTCACAGTCCCTCTCTTTGTATATGTATATATATCAATGTACGCACGTCTCTATCTATATCTATCTATCAATCTATCTATCTATCTATTTATCTATCTATCTAAGTACCAGGCACTCCTGTGGATTGATCACAGGTACTCAGAACTTCCAGGCAGCTCAGTTTGCCAGAGGCTGGTCTGATAAGACTGTGATCCCATTTATGGATTGGGCATTCTAGGCTGTGAGTTGAAATCGCAGGATGGCCAAAAATTTGTTCATGCAGTAAGAAGCCAATATTAGCACATTGTTTTCCTTTTCTGTTAAAGTCCATGGTCTCAGAATGATGTATAATCTATATTTACATATATCCTATGTGAGATGATGTAATAAAAGAAATGTTATATGTGTAATAATGCTAAATAAGTAAGGGTAATAAATGTCATATTTCTACAAAATTTTGGTCAATCGACATTCAACAATTCATCCAAAAAATCATACACCACGATCAAACAGGATTCATTTCAGGGATGCACAGCTGGTTCAATATATGCAAATCAATTAATATAATTCGTCATATAAAAAGGAGCAAGGATAAGAACCACATGATTATCTCAATAGATGCAGAAAAAGCATTTGCCAAGATCTAACACCCCTTTATAATGAAGGTTCTGGAAAAATTAGGAATCCATGGAACATTCCTCAATACAATAAAGGCTATATATTACAAACCAACAGCAAGCATTATACTTAATGGTGAAAAACTAAAGCCATTTCCTCTTAACTCAGGAACGAGATAAGGAGGTCCACTCTCTCCTCTTCTTTTGAATCTAGTATTAGAATACCTAGCTACAGGAATAAGACAAGATGTAAACATAAAGGGGATCCAAATAGGGAAAGAAGTAAAACTCTCCCTCTTTGCAGATGACATGATCTTGTATTTAAAGAATCCCACAGACTCCACTCCCAGATTTCTCAGGCTGATTCAAAACTTTGGCAAAGTAGCAGGGTATAAAATTAACCCTCAAAAATCATTGGCTTTTCTGTATGCCAACAATGAGAAAAGTGTGGCTGAAATTAGGAAAGCAACTCCATTCGTTATAGCCCCACAAAAAATAAAATACCTAGGAATTAACTTAACCAAAGAAGTGAAAGACCTCTATGATGAAAACTTCACAAAACTGAAAAAGGAAATCAAAACAGAATTTAGAAAGTGGCAAAAACTCTGATGTTCCTGGATTGGAAAGATCAACATCATGAAAATGCCAATACTTCCAAAGGGTATCTACAAATTCAATGTGATACCCATCAATATTCCAACCTCATTCTTCAAGGAAATAGAAGATGCATTCCAAAAATTTATATGGAACAATAAATGACCCCAAATAGCAAAAATGATCCTCAACAGAAAGAACAGTGCTGGAGGAATATCAATACCAAATTTCAAACTCTACTACAAAGCCATAGTAATCAAAACATCTTGGTACTGGCACATGAACAGACCTCAGGACCAAGGGAATAGAATTGAAAACCCAGAAATGAACTTACAGACTTATTGCCACCTAATCTTTGATGAGGGAGCTAAAAAAATAGAATGGAAAAAAGACAGCCTCTTCAGTAAATAGTGCTCGCAAAATTGGTTAATCACTTGTAGAAAACTAGAGATAGCTCCTTATATATCACACTGAACCAGAATCAACTCCAAAAAGATGAAAGACCTCGGAGTCAAAGCAGACACTCTACAGGTTGTAATAGGAGAAACCCTAGTTCTCCTTGGGACAGACCAAAATTTTCTTAATAGAGACCCAGAAACGCAACAAATCAATGAAAGGTTGGACAAATGGGATTGCATGGAATTGCAGAGCTTCTGCATGGCAAAGACATAGTTAGTAAGATCAATCAAAAGTCCACGGATTGGGAGAAAATCTTCAGTAGCCATACAATGGACAAGGGTCTCATATATAAAATATACCTGGAATTCAAAAAATTAAATCCTCCTAAAATAAATCTAGACACATGAAGAAATGCTCAACCTCCCTAGCCATTAAAGAAATGCAAATCGAAACAACATTGAGATACCACCTCACCCCAGTTAGAAAGGCTATAATCACGAACTATAATAACAACAGGTGCTGGAGGGTATGTGTACAGAAGGGAACCTTACTGCATTGTTGGTGGGAGTGTAAACTTGTTTAACCACTTTGGAAAGCAGTATGGAGTTTCCTCAAAAGACTCCACATAGAGCCTCCCTATTACCCAGCCATCCCACTTTTGGGCATGTACCCAAATTTTCACAAACAAGAGCACACTAAAGCTACCTGCATGGCTATGTTTATTGCAGCATTATTTACCATAGCTAAAATATGGAACCAGCCCAGATGCCCCTTAGTAGATGAATGGATCAAGAAAATGTGGTATATATACACAATAAAATTCTATACCTCTATCAGTAAGAATGATATTGCCCCATTTGGAAATGGAAAGACTTGGAAAAATTATATTAAGTGAAGTAATCCATGCCCAAAGAAGCATAGGTCCCATCGTTTCCCTTATTTGCAATAACTAGCATATGTCTGAGTCAAGCAGAAAAGGTCAGATAAGTTGATGTTAGGGAAATGAACCCTAAGATATGTATTCAAATTTTTTTTTCTTTCATGAAATTGCTTCTAACACATTTATAAGATTATTTCTTTGTTGCTCCCCCATGGTATAACCCCTGCTTTCACTGTATTTGCTGTCGGTGTATTTTGTGGAGGGGAAGGGAAAAATCAAATCATTTAAATAGGGATACAGGTGCACCCATTGCAACAATGAGATCTATAAGTCGTTATGTCAAAATACGATCTTTACAACTGTGGTGGGGTTGGGGGACATTGGGGGATGATTGTGTGGGGAGATGGGAGGAGGGGAGAGAATGGGAAAGGATAGAGGGGGAAACAAAAAGAAGAGGCTATGATGCTTGATAAGAAATGTACCCATTTTCTTGCCTATGTAAATGTAAACCCTCTGTACAGTATTTTCACAATTTAAAATAAAAGAAAAAAGTAAAATTAAATTTTTGATTATATAAAATTATACACAACAATTATACTACATTGACTAATTTTCAATTAATACTTTATTAGTTATTCAATCATGTTACTTAAAAAAGGAAGGAATAATTTAAATAGCAATAATCGGTAGTAAAATTTTATATGCAATTTCCTAATATACAGATATCTTTCTCTTGTTTTATACATATGCATCTATTTATCTATCTACCAATCTACATATTTATGTATTCATATTTACATATTCATATTTACATATTCAATTTACATATTTATGTGTTCATACACTTGTCAGTCATGGGGCTCATTTGTAGATTGCTCACCTACTACGTACAAAGCCCTGGGTTCAATTCCTCACTACCTTGTGCACAGAAAAATCTAGAAGTCGTGCTGTTGCTTAAGCAGTCGAGCACTCGCTTTGAGCATAAAAGCTTCGGGACTGTGTCTAGACCCTTTCTCAAGACCCAGGATTGGCACCAAAAAAAAAAAAAATAGAATGTTCTGACTGCAACAATATAAGTATAGTACTGCAAATACCTCATCACAGAACAAGCATGGAGTTTGGTGCTTGCAGCTGCCATACTACCTGACTTAGCCAGAAATAAACCACTGCAACCCAGCTCCACGGAACCAGAAGCTGCTGGTTCACTCACCACTGTCATCCAAGATACTCGTGGGCTGATCTGTGAAACTCTGAGCTTTGGTTCACAGTAGTAGAGATCTAGCCTTGAGCAAGAGATCTTAGAACAGTACCCCCAAATTTTCAGTGCATTCCCTGTGGCTCCTTGCAACAGAGTTATGATCTAGACCTCTGTAGCTGAGGTCTGTCACCCTGCCTACTCAAGAAACTGAGATGTAAGGATCTGGGTTCCAAACTATCCCAGACACAAAAGTTCCCATGAGACTATTATCTCCTATTCATCACTTAGAAACTTGAAATGGAAGCTAGGCACCAGTGACTAACGCCTGTCATCCTAACTACTCAGGAGCCTGAGAGCTGAGGATCATGGTCCAAAGCCAGCCTGGTCAGGAAATTCCTTGAGATGGACAATTCTCTCCAGTGACCCACCAAAAACCTGAAGGGGTGCTGTAGCTTAAGTGGTAGAGTGCTTGGTTTTAGCTGAAGAGCTCTAGGATAGATAGCACCCAGGCCTAGACTTCAACTCTTCCAACTTACAAGAAAAGAAAAGAAAGAAAGAAACCTAAAGAGGAGGGGTTAGACTGCTTTGCATGTATGAATCCCTGGATTTGAATCCTCACTACCACATCACTAGAAAAAAGCCTGAAGTGGCCCTGTGGCTCAAGTGGTAGAGTTCTATCTTTGTACAGGAGAAACTCAGGAACCATGCTCAGGTCCTGAGGTCAAGTTCCAGGACAAGTGTATGCGTGCGTGCACACACACACACACACACACACACACACACACACACACACACACACACAGATACCAGAAGTGAAGCTGTGACACCAAATGGTGGTAAAGCACTGAGCTTCTCTTCTGAGCTCATGGTCAGCACCCTAGCCCTGTGTTCAACCCCGAAACCTAGTCATCCAGGGCTCAACTAGGATAGGTCAAAGGTTTCACAATTTGATGCACTTCACCAGCCTTAGATGACAGGAAACTTTGGGATTTTGCACAAATGCTTATATTAACAAGCTTCTGGAAACCTAGGGAGGCACCATTGCCAATTAGGAATCTTTTCATTAGGTTTAGCTCCCTTATTGACTGCAAGAAGGACCCATGAATTAATTGTAGCAGGTTATTTCAATACTGGAACATAATCTAACGAAGACAGGATAAGTGCAGGGAACTTGGCCTGCCACAGGAGTTGGCACAAATGAAAGATTCCTGGGAAGAGAGATAGCTTAGAGTACAAAGAGGCCTTTTTCTCCTGGCCTTCAAATTCTGCCTACACTCATCCTCACTAATTGGCTCAGATGGAGTTGTTTGTTACACAGCTATACAGGAATGAGTCCTTTTTGTCTGTCTGTCCAGACAATGAGGCAGACTTCCTCCAATAGCCTGGAGTGCACAGAAACCCTCAGGCAACACTGGGAACAGTGAGGGGAGCCCCAGAACAGGCATGTCTTGAAAACACTCCCTGTGCTATGAAATCATTCTATTCAAAGCAAATTTCCTAGCTGGGTGCCTTTCAACATAGCGACTCTGGATCTTCACCAATACAAATACATGCATACATACATGGGGAGACATGGATTTACTGGCTTTTTCTTTTTTGGCAGGTCCAGGGCTTGTACTATGAGCCTAGGCACTCTCCCAGAGCTCCTTTTGTTCAAGGGTGGTGCTCTGCCCTTGTGTTTCAGTCCCACTCATGGGTTTTTATATTCCTGTGATCCCTTAGAAATGAGAGTGTCCTGATCTTTCCTGTCCCGACTGAATTCAAGCTGCCATTCTCTAACTCTCAGCCTCCTGAGGAGCTATGATTACAAGTATGAGCCTCTGAGACCTGGCTTTCTTTTATTCTTCTTGTTCTTTGTTTTATCATGACAATCTGAAATCTTCACAGTGTCATACCAATGGTTTGCATTTCAAAGTAAATTACCCAGGCCTGGAGTTCAAATGCCAGGACTGACACCTACAAATAGAGGGAGATCTTGAGAAAATAATTCCTATTCATGGGAGTGCTTAATGGAATGTTATAAAAGTAACAATTAAATCCACAGTTTTTCATGATTCTCTTAAAGAATGCCACACAAAAAGTATTGGATTATGTCTTTAATTCTAGCACCATGGTATGATTCTCCTAATTAAAGAATACTGAATACTTTCACTTTAATGCTTTAATAAGTATTCAACCATGATACTTCATTAAATGGAGGCTTAATTTAATAACTAATAATTCACAATATATATTATTCAATATCCTCATATTGTCTCTCTCTCATATATATATATAGAGAGAGAAAACTACACATCTATCTATCTATCTATCTATATCTATATTTAAATCTATATCAAGGCCACTACTATGGCTTGATCACACGTCCTCAGAACTGGCTGGCAGCTCAATTTGCCAAAGGCTTTGTCTACAACTGACACTTTCATGAATTGGGCATTGTGGGCTGTGAGTTCATATCCCAGAATGGCCAAAAGTTTATAGGTGGAGTAAGAAGCCACATTTGACATATATTTTTCCTTCTCTGTAAAAGTCCTGGGTCTAAGGATGATGTAAAATCCACGTGCAAATATATCCATGTGATACGATGTAATAAATGAAATAAATATTATATATGTAATAATAATAAAATAAAGAATAAATAAATAAGGGTAATAAATGTAATATGGGGTAAACACATGTATGTAAAAAGATCTCATACATGAATATTATTTTTTCCAGTGCCGGGGCTTGAATTCGGCCCTGGAAATTGGTCTGAATTTCTTGTTTTCAATGATGGTGAGTTTCCTCTCTCCCACAGTGCCACAGAGTTACCTAGACCCTGAGTTCAAATCCCAGGCCTGCCAGAAAATTGGTGAAAATTCCAACCCAGGGCCTCATTTTTCTATGGCCAGGCCCGGGACTTGAACTCAGCTTGTATCAACTCTGCCTCAGCTTTGATTATCCTAGGCTGGGGTGCAACCTCTGGACCCACAGCCCATCCTGAGATCCCAGGACCCAAGTTTAAATCTCGCGACTGGCAAAAAGAAAAAAAGGTGAAGGGCTGGGAAGGTGGCTCAATAGTAGAGTGCTTGCCTTGCATGCATAAGGCCCTGGGTTCGATTCCTCAGCACCACACAAGCAGAAACTAGCTGGAAGTGGTGCTATGACTCAAATGGTAGAACGATAGCCTTGAGCTGAAGATTTGAGGTACAGTGCCCAGACCCAGACTTCTGGCCCCACAACAGACAAAAAAAAAAAGATGGGGAAAAAAGGAGAAGTATAAAACTGGGAAGTTCTGGAAGGCAGTTTTACATTTTTTTTTTTCCTTTGCATTGTGACCATCCTGTGTCTAAATGACAGGACCCGAAAACTGTACATGGCCTTGCATTGTTGAAGTTTGGTAGGCTATCAGGGAAGCCACAGCCTGAACCAGCAACCTAGGTCCAGGGTTGGGATCCCCTACTGCTACTTAGAAATGGCAGGAGATCCTAAGAAACATATTCTGATAGACATCCATATGAATGGAATGTTGTAAAAGTAACAATTACATTAGTATTTAGTGTATGATTATATTAAAATTATACACAATAATCATAGTACATTGACTAATTTTCAATAAATCCTTTATTATGTATTTAACCATGATACTTAAATAAAGGAAGAAATAATTTGTTTTGGTTTAGTTTTCTCCATCATGAACATTCAACTTAGAGCCTAGGCACTGACTTTCCTCTTGGGCTCATGGCTAGTGCTCTACTTCGTAGCTAAGGACCCCCTTGGAGCAAAGTGTGTCTTTAGCTGAGGTCTGTCCTCCTGCCTTCTCAGGAAGCTGATGATCTGGGTTCCAAACTATCCCAGACACAAAAGGTCCCATGAGAATATTATCTCCTATTCACCACTTAGAAACTTGAAGTGGAAGCTGGGTACTGGTGATTCATGCCTGTCATCCTAGCTACTCAGGATCCTGAGAGCTGAGGATCACAGTCCAAAGCCAGCCTGGGCAGGAGATTCCTTGAGATGCTTATCTACAGTGAACCACCAGAAAGCCTGAAGGGGCGCTGTAGCTCAAGTGGTAGAGTGCTAGACTTGAGCACCCAGTCCCAGACTTCAACTCCTCCAACTACAAGAAGAGAAAGAAAGAAACCTGAAGTGGAGTGCTGGAAATGTGTCTTAGGGGTAGAGTGCTTTGCATGTATGAAACCCTGGGTTTGAATCCTCAGTACTACATCCCTAGAAAAAAAAAAAGCCTGAAGTGGTTTTGTGGCTCAAGTGGTAATGCACTATCCTTGTACAGGAGAAACTCAGGTACAGAGCTGAGGTACTGAGTTCAAGCTCCAGGACGTGTTTGCACACACACGCACAGATGCACACAGACACACACACAGACACACACCTACACACACACACACACACACACACACACACACACCACACACACACAGATACCATAAGTGAAGCTGTGACACTAAATGGTAAAGGAAAGAGCTTCTGCTCTGAGCTCTTGGTCAGCACCCTGGCCCTGTGTTAAACCCCAAAATATAAACACCCAGAGCCCAACTAGGAGAGGGCAAAGGTTTCAAAACCTGATGAGTTTCACCAGCACTAGATGACAGGAAGCATTGTGATTTTGCACAAGTGCTTAGATTTAGCAAGCATCCAGAAAACTAGGGAGGCACCTTTGCCAATTAGGAATCATTTCATTAGGTTCAGCTCACTTGTTTTCTGCCAGAAGGACCCTTGAATTAATTGTAGTAGTTTTTTCAACACTGGAAAATAGTCTAACAAAGACAGGGTGAGTGCAGGAAACTTGGACTGCCCCGAGAGGAAGCACAAATGAAGGCTTCCTGTCAAAACAGAGCACTGGGAGGAGAGATAGCTTGGTGTACAAAGAGGCCTTTTCCTCCTGGCCTTCAGAGTCTGCCCTCATCCTCACTCTTTGCTCATCCTCACTAATTGCTACGGATGAATTGTTTGTTACACAGATGTTCAAGAGGGAGGCCTTTTGTCTGCCTGTTCCAACATTGAGGCAGACTTCCTCCAGCAGTCTGGGGTGAACAGAAGCCCTCAGGGTACACTGGGAACAGTGAGGGGAGCCCTGGAACATGCACTGTCTTGAAAGCATTCTCTGTGCTATGAAATCATTCCATTCATACCTTTATTCATAGCAACTCTAGATGTTCACTGCTAGAAATACATGCATACATACACAGACACATGGAGTTACTGGCTCTATTTTTGTAGCAGGTCCTGAGGCTTGAACTGTGACCCTAGGCACTATCCCTGAGTTTCTTTTTCACAAGGAAGCACCGAATTGTGTCTTAACCCATGATTACCCTAGGCCGGTTTGCCGCATTTACACCCACAGATGATCCAGTCATCGTAGGACCCCAGTTCAACTCCCAGCACTGGCAAAAATACATCAAACCAACAAAAATGGAGGAGGAAAAATCCAGAAAATTTTACACAACCGTTTTACCTTTGTTTCCTTTGCACTGTGACCACCATGGGTCTCAATATCTCGGCTTGAAAGTTGTATGTGACCTTGCATGGCCAAAGGCTCACAGATTGTTGTTGAAGCCTGAGCCCAACCCAGATACCTAGGCCGTGAGTCCGATCCTCGGACTGCCACCTACACACAGCTGAAGATCCTAGGAATCTCGTTCCTATCAATAGGAACATTAATAGTATGTTTGGCATGTACAAATTGAATTACTATTTAGCTAGACTTTCTAATATAATATTGTATGCATAAATATATGTCATCGATTAATTTAATTAATAACTTATTAAGTCTTCTACCGTGATTAATTAATGGAGGCATAATTTTAGACCAAATAATTGGTAGTAATAGAATATATAATTTGTAGTAATAGAATATATAAAAATAAGATATAGACATCACTTTATATAAAGAGTTATACACTAGAATCTACATAAATGTCTGTCTCTGTATACATTATTTATAGATCCATATTCATACGTAAATACACACCCACTTCAATCTATATATCTATCTTTTTATATGTTGGTCACTCCTAGGGCTTGATCTCAGGTCCTCAAATTTGCCCGACAACTTCATTTGCATCAGACTGGTGTGCTAACATTGAGCCATTCATGAAGTTGGCCTTCTAGGGCCGGAGTTCAAATCACAGAACTGCCAAAAACTTAATCTTGGTGGAAGAAGCCAATTGTCCCACTTGTTTTCTTTATGGGTGTCAAAATTCCTGGGTCTCAGGAATGGTGTATAATACATAAGCAAATTTATGTCCTATGTAATAGGATGTAAAAAATGTTATATGTGTAATCATACTCACTAAAATACATAAGAAATACATAAAAATAAAATAAAATGAATAACTACACTAACTGCAAGATAAGTAAACATGTGTATGCAAATATAAATCATGTATTTAAAATGTATATGAATATTATTTTTTGAGTGCTAAGACTTGAATTCAGACCCTGGGAACAGGCCTGAATTTCTTGTCTTCCAGCACGGTGAGCTTCCCCTTCCCCGACAATGCTGCAGATTTACCCAGACTCTGAATTCAAATCCCAGGCCTGCCAGAAAAAATGGCCTGAATTCCAAGCCAAGGAGCCTCATAATTTTTAGAAATATTTTTAATGAATTTATTTATATATTTTTAGTTTGTCAAGCACAGGGCTTGAACTCAGGTTGTGGCAACTCTGCCTCATCTTTAATCGTTCTAGACTGGGGTGCAACCACTGGACCCACAACCGAACCTGGGTTCCTGGGCCCCAAAGATTTACAGGAAAAATATAAATAAAATGACACAGATAAAAATCTGGCAACTTGCAGATGGCTGTCTGTTTTACATTTGTTTTTTTTGCAAGGTAACCATCTTAGGTCTGAATGACATTGCTGAAAATTTTGTAACCTGACATTACTGAAGGCTGGTGGGCTACCAGGCAAGTCATAGGTCAACACTGCAACATAGGCCCTGTGGTTGAGACCCGGTCCCGACCCCTACCAATGGTGGGAGATCCTAAGGGTCTCATTCTTATTCATAGGAATACTGATGGAAGATTATGAATATCAAGATTAAATTAATTGTTCCTGAATGATACTACTATAAAATTAGTGATTTTAGGAGGCTGATGGATTTTAAGGAATATTTTCACACATTAAAGAATATTGTTAATTACATGGACGCAATAGTTTTGTGATAGTGGTTAATTAAATTAATAATTCATTAAGGATGAACACAATAATATTAATTACATGGGGGCATAATAAATACCCAAGAATTGTTAAAAATGTAGTCTATTTAACTGAAGAATATATAAACATCTCTGCCACTCTATAAAGATCTATATTTATTTGTGTACTACCATCCACATGTCAATCTATCTTATTTTGTCAATCCCTGGGGCTGGATCTCAGGTGCTGGGAACTGCTTGTCAGCTCCATATGGCCCAGGCTGGCCGTGCTGACACTTACCCATTCATGAATTGGGCCTTGTAGGCTTTGAGTTCAGATGCCAGCACTCACAAAAATTGAATCGTGGAGTAAGAAGCACTGGTGACACATGTTTTCTTTTTCTGTGAGCGTCTGGGTTTCCGGGGTGAAGTTTCTTACATAGGCAAATCTATATCCCATGTAATAAATGTAATAAATATTCTATGAGTAATAATAGTCAATAAAATAAATGAATAAAACAACAAATAAAATGCATAACTACACTAAGCGCAATATGGGGTCAACATACGGGGCTCAGTCTCATGGCCTGGGAACTGCCTGCCAGCTGAATTGGCTAGAGGCTGCTGTGCTGACAGTCACCCATTCATGAACTGAGCCTTCTAGGCCCTGAGTTTAGATCCCAGCCCTGCCAAAAATGCAATCTTGGTGTAAGAAGCCGAGAGTGACAAATATTTTCCTTTTCTATGAAATTGCTCGATGTCAGGTAGGATGTATAATTCATATGCAAATCTATATGCTATGTAATAGGATATCATAAAGGTAAAAATGTCATAGGTGGAAGAATTGTCACTATAATAAACGAAAAACAGATTGAATTATTAGTGAATCATTCTGAGATAATATTAGACAAAATAATTATAGAATGTGGATTAAGTTTAATTACTGTATTATTAAGCATTAACAGAATGAAAAGTAAATGGAGACATAGTTAAAAACCTAATAATTGGTAGTAACACATGATGCATAAATTAATATAAATAGACATCTCATTCTATAAAATATGTAATTGTATGTATGGATGTATGTACATATATGATAAACAATAACAGTATATTGAGTAATAATTAATGTTTTATTAATTGTTCAACTGGGATCCATCATTAAATGGAGACATCACTTAATACCTAATAATTGGTAGTATTATTAGCTATAATTTAATAATATGCATACCTCTCTCTCTCTTTATTTTTTTTTTGGGTCCAGTCGTGGGCCTGAAGTCTGGGCCTGGGTGCTGTCCCTCAGCCCTTCAGCTCAAGGCTAGCACTCTACCACTTGAGCCACAGCACCACTTCCGGCTTTTTTTCTGCTTATGTGGTGCTGAGGAATTGAACTCAGGGCCTCATGCTTGCAAGGCAAGCGCTCTATCACTGAGTCACCTTCTCAGACCACATATCTCTTTTTGTATATATAATATTTATATATGGCAATCTCTATTTATACCTCATGCACTCCTGGGACTGGGTGGTTGAGTGCTCTCCTAGGAAGCAGGAACCTCTGGCTTCCATTCCTCAGTACCACATACAAAGAAAAACTGGAAGTTCTGCTTTCTTTCAATCAATTGTGTACTAGCCTGGAGCACAAATGCTTGGGGAGAGTGTCTAAGCCCTTACTAAAGGCCCAGGACTGCCGCCAAAAAAGGTAGACTGTTCTAACTGCAACTATAGAAAGTCAAGACTTCAAATACCTCATCACAGAGCAAGCTAGGAGTCGGGTCCTGACAATTTCCACCTAACCTGACTTATCCAGATGTAAATCGCTGCAACCCAGCTCCACCAAACCAGACGCTGCTGGCTTACCTCAGTCATTCTAGCTGCTCATGGGCTTTAAAACCCAGCCCTGGCAGGAAGTCTGTGAGACTCTTCAAAATGTGGTTCCAAGTAGTAGGGCTGTAGCCTTGAGCAAATGTTATTAGAACAGTATCCCTATATTTGAGGTCAAGCCCCATGGGTAACCTCCCCCCCTAAAAAGAAACACCCCACTAAACCATTAGATGTGAACTTGTGTGGTTTGTGAAATGTTCCTCAAAGAATGGTGATACTGAAGAAAGCATGTTGATTCTAATGACAGCTTGTGGAATAGAGCTATGTGCTTAGTCCTTCATAGGGTGCTCTGTGCTGAGTAATGCACAGGGTGCTATATGCTGAGTCCTTCACAGGTTACAGGGTGCTGAGTCCTGCATTGGGTTCTGGGTGCTGAGTCTTTCACATGATGCTGTGTGCTGAGTCCTTCAAACAGTGTCATGTGCTGTGTCCTTCACAGGGTGCATTTATTCATCTGGTCCTTGTAAGAGCTCCACAACTGAGATGCTTAAACAGATAAGAATATTGAGGCTCAGATATAACCCCATGGAAGGGACAAAATTAAGTATTACTGAAGACTAGTGAGTTGTCTCCTGCAGACCATTGTTTTGCTTTGTTTTTTTCTCAGTCATGAACCTTGATCTCAGGACCTAGATTCTGACCCTTACCTCTTGGGCTCAAGGCTAGCACTCCACACGTGGAGCCAAGGATCCCTTTGCAGCAGAGTTCCATGGCCTAGGGGTCGATAGCTGAGGTCTGTCATCCTGTCTTCTCAGCAAGCTGAGATCTGAGGATCTGGGTTCTAAACTATCCCAGACACAAAAAGTCCCATGAGACTATTATCTCCAATTCACCACTAACAAACATTAAGTGGAAGCTTGGTGCTTGTGGCTCATGACTATCATCCTACTTTCTCAGGAGGATGAGAACTAAGGATCATGGTTCAAAGCTGGAAAAGCTGTTGCTGCTATTGATGCATAACATACTGCTATTATTGGTCTTTTTATAGAAATATATATATACATATATATAATTTGAATTTTTGGAAACTTTACCTGTGCTGTCAGCTTTGGAAAAAGTATCCCAGTTTACCGTGTTGAGTTGGCATTGTACAGAAATTAATAGCCATATTGGTCTAGAAACGTTAAACTTAAGTTTTTTTCCATTTGTACAGAGGTAAAAGCATTGTATTAAATATGTAAGGTCTTATCTATGTGGGTTTGATTACAGAAACTAATAAAGTATTCTCTAAATAATGAGAAAAAAAAGAACTAAGGATCATGGTTCAAAGCTAGTCTCGGCAGGAACGTCCTTGAGACACTTAGCTCCAATGGACCACCAGAAAACCTGAAGTGGAGCTGTGACTCAAGTGATAGAGCACAAGACTTGAGCTGAAGAGCTCAGGGACAGCACCCAGGCCCAGACTTCAACTCCTACAACCGACAACATAAAAAAAAAAAAAAAAAAACAGAAACAATCTAACAAACTGAAATACAAGGTTGGGAATGTGCCTTAGGGGTAGAGTGCTTTGCATATATGAAACCCTGGGCTTGATTACTCAGGACCACATCACTAGAAAAAGTATGAAGTGGTTCTGTGGCTCAAGTGATAGAAGGCTATCCTTGTACAAGAGAAATTAGGTACAGTGCTGAGTTCAAGCTCCATGACTGTATGTGTGCACACACATGGACATACACACAGACACACACATAGACCAGAAGTGAAGCTCTGACACAAAATGGTAAAGCACTGGACTTCTGCACTGAACTTATGGTCAGCAATCAGGCCCTGTGTTTAATCCCCAAACCTACCCACCCAAGGCCCAATTAGGAGAGGTCAAAGTTTCAGAACCTGATGATCTTCACGAGCCCTAGATGACAGGAAGCTTTGTTATATCAAACATGTGCTTGGATTTCTCAAGCTTCCGGAAAACCAAGGAGAGGTATCATAGGCCTATCATCGCCTGCAATGTAATATTTCATTATATATTATATTGAGCACTGTATCTGAGCACCGGAATATAGTCTCACAAAGGCAGGATAAGTGCAGGGAACTTGGACTGCCATGGGAGGTGGCACAAATGAAGGCTTCCTGTAAAAACAGAGCACTGGGAAGAGAGATAGCTTGTAGTGAAAGAGGCCTTTTTCTCCTGGCCTTCAGAGCCCACCCACACTCATCCTAACTAATTGGCCTAGATGGAGTTGTTGTTACAAAGCTTTACAGGTCTGAGGCCTTTTGTCTGCCTGTACAGAAAATGAGAGAGAATTCTTCCAGCAGGCCTGGGATGCAGAGAATTCCTTAGGCTACACTGGGAACAGTGAAGGTAGCCCTGGAACATACATTGTCATAAAAGTAGTCTCTGTGTTATGAAATCATTGTATTGAAAAAAAAAATCCTTTCTTGGTGCCATTCATCATATCTACTCTGGAGATTTGCCTATAGGAATACATCCATACATACACAAAGACATGGAGGTATAGGCTCTATTGGGGGTGGGCAGGTCCAGGGGTTGAACATTGAGCCTAGATATTGTCCCTGAATTCCTTTTGCTCAAGGGTAGTGCATTAACCTTGAGTCACAGCCTCACTTCTGGGTTTTTCTGGGATCTCTTAGAAATAAAAATGTCATGTCCTTTCCTATGCTGGCTGGGTTCAAACTAAGATTCTCTACATCTCAGCCTCTTAAGAAGCTGGGATTGCACTGACACCTGCCTTACTTTTCTTCTTCATTTTTTAATCTGGACAATCTGACTTCTTAACAGGATCATTCCAATAGTTTGAATTTATAGGTAAACTACCCCAATATTCTTTATAGCTGCTTTCTCTGAGAAGGATTTTCTCTCCTCATCTTCTCTGGTCACAGATTTGAAGCCAAAAGTGAGAAATGAGTGTCACAGGATTTGGGAGCATATGTCCACAGGACATGCCAGTTCTGTCACTTAGCATTGAGCTGAAATGATTTTACTGTCTCAAGATGAGAGTACTGAAGCTGGAGTGATCCTCATACTGTCTGCATTGCTCCTTTTGCCTATAAAATGATCTAATAATTATGAGTGTTTTGTGTCTCCAACCTTAAGTATCTGGAGAATACTAGAAGCAACTGCATGTTTCTGTTTTCTCTAGTACCTCCCGAGATTTAGACTAAGGGTTTGTGTGGAGAGGCTCCTCAGTGAATCCCTGAGAGAAGCCGCTTGAAACCTCCTCAGGAGATCGCCATCCAAAGTCAGCCCAAACAGGAAAGTCTGTGAGACTCTTATCTCCAATAAACCACCAGAAAACCAGAAGTGGAGCAGTGGCCCAGAGGGTAGAGCTCGAGCTTTAAGAGAACAAGGTGAGTGGGAGATTCAGTCCAGACGAGGCAGGAAAGCCTGGGAGGTGCTTATGTCCAATTAACAACCAGATGTCTGGAGCTGTGGCGGTGGTAGAGCCTCAGCCTTGAGCAAAACAGCTCAGCAACGCATAGGGCCCTGAGCTTAAGCCCTGGGATGGCCAAAAAGAAAATTCAAAAAGAGGAGGCCATGTTTATGAATCAGTGCCCTACCTATTTATGTGTGTAAATTACCTCCCTGAATGTAAACAGAGCACATGTAATGCTTCTGCTTTTATTTACTGATTGATTTTTCAGATGTGTTCATTGTGCGTACTACATCATTCTCTTCACTTAAGGCCCATCTCTTTTCTCTTCTAGGGTTCCTGGCCTCTGTCTTTATATGATGCACACTTAAGCTTTTAGCAGCCTTTATTTACATTTTCTTATGAGGCCAATGCCACAAATGAGGCAGGGAAAGAGAAGATCAGGTTTCATAGTAGTAACCGGTATTCAGAAAATTAAATGTAAAATTAAACGTGAAATGGAAGCATGCTTAAGTAAAAACTACCATTAACAAAAAATGAGGGGGCTGGGAATGTGGATTAGTGAGAGTACCTAACATGCAAGAAGTCCTGGGTTTGATTTCTCAATAGCACATATACAAAAAAAGCCAAAATTGATGCTGTGGATCAAGTAGTAGAGTGCTATAGACAGTGCCCAGGCCTAGAGTTCAACCCAAGAACTGGCAAAAAGATACCTAGCTGGCTAGGTAGGTAGATTGATGATAGATAAATAGACAGATAGATAGATAGATACATAGATACATAGATAGATGATAAATGAAGCTGATCTTGGTCGTTAGAAGAAAAGAAAGGAATAATTCTGTCATGAGGCCTTTTACAGTGTGCCAGACACCAGCATCGCCTTCACACAATCACAGAGCAAGAAGACAGTCTCTGTCCCACTTCTCAGGCAGCCGATGGCCCCAGAGCAAAGAGGGCACAGCCAGGTTCTCACTCAGGTGCTTGGAGAGAGTAAAGAAAGGGCATTGCCTCTCTTTGGACTGGGGATTTGCATTAATGATGTGGAGAATGAAGGAAGGAGAATGGCCTGGAAGAGGTAGAAGAAGGGCCTTCAAATCTGACAGATGGAGAGTCAAAAATCCACTCCCTAAGTCCAGTGAGCATGGCGTTTCTACTCTGTTCCTGCCCTTTCCCTCACTAAACTGGCTCACTATTATGAACTTAATGATAGCTTGAAGCTCGGTTCACCTGAGGGAGGAAGGTTAATTAGTCATTGTTTGAAGAGGCTGAGAAAAGCCTGACCCTAGTGAAAGTCTAACAAATATTTCAAGTTTCCCCCTAATTCTGGCTGTGCCTGGAATGAATGAAGTGGTTTTGCAGCTCTCTTCATTGTTGAGTGTGTACATTCTGCCTCCTTATCCTGCAGGCCTAGGTCTCTTCACCTAGCCTGGCTTTTGAAACTGTTTTCTGTCCTCCAAATATAGTGTTTCAGTGGAGTTCTTCCTGCCAATAGGGCTAAGGCTTGGATCCTGAGAACTTCATTTGAACCCAGGATGGGTCAATGATGTTTCTTTCCTGATTCTATAGCTCAAGAATTCTAAGAACATTTAGAATTCTTGAGCTATAGAAGCAGGAAAGAAACATCATAAGAACATTTAGAGTGCGAGTAACTTCTCATCACCAAGCGAAACACAGGAAGCTCTTGAACATCTGACCTTTCAGAAGTGGAAGTCAGAGTGTCATAGACTTTGCTGCCCTGGCTGACTTCAGCCTGTGATACTGAGACCTCAGCCTCCTGTGCTAGGGTGATGGGCATGAGCTACTGGTACTCTGCTAGCTTCAGAACTGTAATGACATTGACAATAGAAGTCAACTGCTTATCACAAAGGGCTTGGGGATGATATTAATCCCTTCAACATTGGACCTTTCAGAACCCTGTAGGACACAAAGTTATAATGCTAGAGTCAGAGAGGCTGGGTATATGGATGTGTTCACTTGAACCTTGAGCTATGACTCCAATTCTGGTTACATCTGTGTTCATTTTCCACAGGATGTTCTCATAATTAGCAAATAGGAAAAGTACTTTCATTAATCCTCACTTTTTTCCAGTTGTGTATCTTGTATCAAGCCTGGGCACTGTCCCTGAGCCCTTCAGTTCAAGGTGAACACTCTACCACTTGAGCCACAGCGCCATGTGAGGTCTTTTGGTGGTTCCTTGGAGATAAGAGTCTAACAGGCTTTCCTTGTGCAGGCTGTCTTTGAACTGTGGTGTTCAAATCTCAGCCTCCTGAGAAGCTAGGTTTCCAAGAGTGAGCCACTGGCATCTAGCCTATTGTTTTTGACAGTCCTGGGGCTTGAATTTAGGGCCTGGGTACTGTCTCTGAGCTTCTTTTTCTCAAGCCTAGCGCTGTACCACTTGAGCCACTCCACAGCTTCTGGCTTTTTCTGAGTATGTGGCTCTGAGAATTCAAACTTTGGCATTCATGCATGCTGAGCAATCTATTTACCACTAAGCCACATTTTAACCACACCCTTTCAATTTTATCCGTCAATTTGCCTATCCTCAAGAAAAGGCTTCTGAGTATAAATCATGTAAAGAAATCCCTATAGGAAGATGCCATAGATAAGTAAGACAAGGTTCATACTAGGGACAGATTCTAAACATGTTAAGACTGTGACAAATACCTCCATTTTATTATGTATTTTGTTTCAACATGTAATATAGAATTAATGAAAAATGAGTCAATGTCCTAATTTATTTTGTTTTTTTTATAATACATGTACAACATGTAAAATATGTGTATAATAACACTAAATACAATAAACAATAAATGAATCAAATAAACACAAAATCAATAATAAAAATAATAATATGTAATAAACATACATATGTAAGTATATATCATATATTACACATGCATGGAAATATTTTTTCCATTGCAGGGCCTTCATTTAGTTCCTGGGAACTCTAGCCTGAATTTCTTTTCCTCAAGTGCAGTGAACTTCACCTTCAACCTTGTTGCAAAAGAGTTACTGGGCAATGCAATCAAATCCCAGCAATGGCAGAAATACTGGCCCAGTTCCAAGACAGTGACTTGATTTTTTTTAATGGAAGCAGTTATGTTTATTCAGTTCCATACTGAGCATTAAAAGCAAAGCAGTGTAGAATTTTGGACAGCTAGTTAGACATCCTTGCCTTACGCCCCAAATGCTTCTCTGAGCATTATATTGTTTTGTTTTTTTTGCACATTTATAATTGTAAAAATGTTGTACTAAGAGTTACAGTTACATGAACAAGGTAATGAGTACATTTTCTATTGAGCATTGTTGCTTCCTCCTTTGTTTTCCTCCTACCATCCCTTCCCTCCAATCTCCACAATTGCTCCCCGTGCCAAGGTCCGTGAGTTAATTTTTTATTTTTGGCTTGGCATGGGGTTTGAACTCAAGTATTGGCAACTCTGAACCTTCCCTGACATTGCTACAGATATACCAAGACCCTGAGTTCAAATCCCAGGGTAGGAAAGAAAATTAGCATATATTTCATACCAGGGAGATTTTTTTTATTTAGTTAAATAATTAATTAATTTTGTATTTATTCTTTTTACTTTTGCCAGCCATGGGGATTGAACTCGGGTCGTGGAAATTCTGTCTCAGCTTTAATCACCCTAGGCTGGGGTGCAGCTTCCAGACCCACAGCCAGTCCTGGGATCCTAGGCCCAGAGGGTTTGCAGGACGAAACAAAAAGTGGGACAGCACAAAAAGTTACAAGCTACAGAGGGCTGGAGGTTTTACATTTTTTTTTCTTTGCATGGTGACTCAGTTGCAAAGTGGACCTGACCTGCCATAGCTGAAGGCTGGTGGACTATCAGGAAAGCTATAGGCCGACCTGTCAACATAGACCTCATTTTCAAATCCCAGTCCCGACAACTACCAATGGCAGGAGATCACAAGAGACTCGATTGAGAGAGTAGTTTGTGCATCAGTCAAGTCTAAAATTGGATGCAATAATCCTAGGATGCTGATGGATCTTTTTTGGGGGGGGGGGTGCATCCAGTCATGGAGCCTGAAATCTGGGCCTGGGCAATGTCCTTCAGCTCTTCAGCTCAAGGCTAGCACTCTACCCATTGAGCCACAGCACCACTTCCAGCTTTTTTCTTTTTTCTGCTTATGTGGTGCTGAGGAATCAAATTCAGTCCTCATGCATGCAAGGCGAGCGCTCTACCACTGAGCCACCTTCCCAGCCCCTGATTGATCTTAATTAATAGTTTATTAAGCATGGAAAGAATAATATTCCTTCAATGGCAGTATAATAAATACCTAAGTGTTGGTCGGAATGTAGTAGAGGTCATTCAGTCATAGATAGACAGCTCTGGCAATCTTTACCAATATATATTTGTTTGTATACCACCGTCTGGCTATTCATGTATTGCTGTTTTGGCCAAATCTGGAACTCGATCTCACTATGTGGGAACCATCTGACAGTATCATTGTCTAGCGGCTGTCGTGCTCACACAGACCCATTCATGAATTGGGCCTGCTAGGCCCTGACTTCAGATTCCAGCACTGCCAAATATTTAATCTTGGAGTAAGAAGCTGAGTGTGACACATGTTTTCCTTTTCGGGGAGAGTCCTGGGTGTCAGGCTTGATGGAGACCACATCTGCCAATCTAGATCCTATGTGATAGGATGTAAACAATGTAATAAATGGTATAGGTGTCATCAGAGTCAATAAAATATATGGTAAATAAATGAATAAAACAAGAAATAAAATGAATAACCACATCAAACATGATATGGACTGAAGATCTGTATGGAAGTGTAAATCCTATCTTTAAAATCTACGTAAAGAGTATGTTTTCCAGGACTAAGGCTTGAATTCAGGCCTAGGGAACAGGCCTGACTTTCTGTCTTCAAGCATGGTGAGATTCCCCTTCCCCACAGTGCTGCATATTTGCCCAGACCTTGAGTTCAAATTCCAGGCATGGCAGAAAAAAAATACCATGAATTGCAAACCAGGGAGTTAAGTAATTTTTTTTTTTATTTTTTTTATTTGTCTTAATTTTTTTCTTTTTTCTTTTCTTTTCTTTTCTTTTTTTTATTTTTTTGGCCATGCATGTGGCTTGAACTCAGATCGTGGCAGCTCTGCCTAAGCTTCTATCACACTACCCTGGGGTGCAGCCTCCGGAACCAAAGCTGATCCTGGAATCCTAAGACCCGAGGTCTGACAGGAAAACAAAATGAAAATGGCACCAAAAAAAAAAAAGCCGCGAGCCACACATGGTAGGTGGTTTCTTGGCTTTGGTTCCTTGCACGGTGACCATCATAGGTCTGAATGACATGTCTGCAACACACAGGTGACCTGTCATTGCTGAAGGCTGGATGGCTGTCAGAAAAGCCATAGGCCAACCACACAACAGAATGCCTGAGTTCAAATCCCCGTCCTGACACCTACCAATGGCAGAAGATCCCAAGAGACTCCTGCCCATTCATAGAAGTTCAGATGGAATGGTATCCAACTCATGATAGAATGAGTAGTCCGTGCAGAGGTCTAGTCTCAAATTAGATGCCATAATCCTAGGATGCATATTGAATTTAATTAGTGGTTAATTAGGCACAAAAAGAATAATATTCCTACAATTGAGGCATAACAAATACCAAAGACTTGGTAGGAATGTAGTAGATGTCATTGAATACTAGATACATGGCTATGGCACTCTGTACTAATACGCATTTATTGGTATACCACCACCTGACTATCCATCTATGGCTATTTTGGTCACCCCTGATGCTCGATCTCAGCTCCTGACAAAAATTTCATCCTGGAGTTAGAAGCCAAGTGTGACATCTGTTTTTCTTTTCTGTGAGAGTGCTGGGTGTCAGGCATGATGGATAACAAGTCTACAAATCTAAATGCTATGTGATAGGATGTAATACATGGTTAGGTATCATCACAGCCAATAAAATAAATGGCAAATAAATGAATAAAACAAAAAATACAATAAATAACCACACCAAACATAATATAGAATGAACATCTGTATGGAAGTTCAATCCTATCTTTAAAATATATATAAGGAGTAGGTTTTACAAGGCTAGGGCCTGAATTCAGGCCTAGGGAAAAGGCCTGACTTTCTGGTCTTCAAGTACAGTGAGCTTCCACTTCCCCCACAGTGCAACAGGGGTACCTGGACCCCAAGTTCAAATCCCAGGCCTTGCAGACAAAAAATGTCACACATTCCAAGCCAGGGAGCTTCATTAGCATTTTAAATATTTTTTTAAAGTTCACTTTGCCTTTATTTGATACATTTTGATTTTAAAACATGAGAGTTTTTCAATAAAGGAGTTTAGACTTTTACATTTTAGCATAGCACATTGGTGTTTCTATTTTGGCCATCTGCCATGAAGAGTGAGAATGAAAATGAGGACATCATTTCTCCCTAGAAGGTTGGGAGAGTTGATGATATTTCTTTTTTTTTTTTCTTGGTAGGTCCTGAGGCTTGAACTCTGGGCTTGGGCACTGTCCCTGCGCTCTTCAGATCAAGGCGAGCACTCTACCTCTTGAGCCTCAGCACCACTTCCGGTTTTCTAGTGGTTTATTGGAGATAAGAGTCTCATGGACTTTCTTGCCTGGGCTGGCTTTTAACCGTGACCCTCAGATCTGAGTCATTGGCACCTGGCAACTGATGTTTTTTTCAATTCAGAGTT
>NW_024872678.1:0-19844 GCF_019054845.1 Dipodomys spectabilis | reverse complement strand
GGACGACCGTGGGGAAACATGGGAAGTCTCCAAGCATCCTACCCAACCACTTCTGAAGAAAAGAAAAATGGACTGATTGTTATTGGTATATTCGTTCAAGATCAAGAGCTGTAGGAGTTTAGTTTTGGGGTAGAGCCACAAGATTGTGGCTCAGGACCAAAAGCCAAGGTGGGGAATGAAAGGTTAAAGTTTGAGGCAGTGACCACCACGTGTTGCAACACGTGGTGGTAATCAAAACACCTGGGTGATTGTGTGCCTATATAAAGACCTGCAAATCCTTAGCTTGGGCCTCTCCTCCTGTGCTCCGCTGTGTCGGAGTGTAGGAAGAGGCCCCAGCTGCAGCCCTTTTAAATAAAACAGCTGTAGATTCTGACTCTCGGTGGTCTTCTCATGGGGGTCTCTCCTGATACCTTGGCATTACACTATAGACTTGAATATAACTTATTTTTGAATGGTAGGAAATTCATATTATACCTACTCTCTATAAAATATTTTACACTATAGACTTGCATATAACTTATTTTTGAATGGTAGGAAATTCATATTATACCTACTCTCTATAAAATATTTTACACTATAGACTTGAATATAACTTATTTTTGAATGGTAGGAAATTCATATTATACCTACTCTCTATAAAATATTTTAAGAAATAAATGATCATGATAATATTAATTTTTCCTTCAAGTTGAAAGAAAGAACCTCACTATAGATGACAAAAACTTGAATGGAGATGCCATAAAGTTTATGAAAAATTCAAGTCATTATGAGTTAGATGAAATAGTCATTTTTGAAGGTCACAAAATGAAATCTCTTAAAACTTTCTTATCTGTTAAATACAATGTTTTTGCACTAAAAATATTTCATTCATCTCTTCCGCAATGGTATAACCAAACCACCTCCATGACAAATAGCTTCTCTGATTAATTCAAGTCAATATTTAATAACAGAAGTTATCGAAATGTGTAGAAATATCTACCCACCACTCTAGAAATTAAATCTGAAGACATAAAGGATTGGGATTAATAATTAGCTTTCATTATGTTGCCTTAAAGCAGTGAACCCTTTTAAGTGGGCATAGTTGTAGAGATTTGGTCACTGAGAACTTGTGATCAAAGAGGATGTTAAAATCAAAGTCCTTTCCTCCTCTTCCTTCTTTTTCTTCTCTATTTCCTTCTCCTTCCCCTTCTCTTTTCCATCTCGCTCTCTCTCTTCCCCTCCTCCTCTTTTTCCCTCTCCCACTCTTATTCCTCTTTTTTACTTCCTGGCTTCCATGAATACATAAATTCCATCACATGTTCCTAACATGGGATACTGTGCCACCAGCAACCAAAAGCAAGGAGGATAAGAAGCATAATCTGAAATGTATAAAATCAGAAGCCAAGATTAATCTTTTCCTAACTTAAGTTAATTTTATACAGTATTTAGTGATATTGGTAGGAGACTGACACAGCACGCTTTCACTTATTATAAGGAATAAGATTTACTGGAAAAAAATCCGACCAACATCACCCTAATAAATTATTGATTAAATTAATATTATATTAGGAAAAATCTACTTTAAAGTGTCAGATATACTTCAATAAGAGGCAAAAAAATCACATCTATGGTTTACTATGAAAAGACAATAGAGGGCTGGGAAGGTGGCTCAGTGGTAGAGTGCTTGCCTTGCAATGTATGAGGCCCTGGGTTCGATTCCCCAGCACCATATAAGCAAAAAGAAAAAAGCTGGAAGTGGCGCTGTGGCTCAAGTGGTAGAGCGCTAGCCTTGAGCTGAAGAGTTGAGGAACAGCACCCAGGCCCAGAGTTCAGGCCCCACATGCAGGACCCCCCCCCAAAAAGAAGACAATAGAATTCAATCTATTCCTCAAGGAAATTGACCTATATTTGGCAGTATTGTCAATTTCATAAATGATGTAAGAAGAATGAAGAACACATTTCAACTCAATCTGTGTGATATAAAATTTACCCTGTCCCCTGTATTCTATCTATGTTTGGTTCCCAAAATGATTTGTATTTTATTCTGATCATATTTTTAATTAACTTTAAGTAATTGTATGGGAGTTGCTGTTTGACAAAGCAGTTTATGAATAGTGTTTAGTGAGGGTTTTTTTTTTTTCTTTTTTGTCTTCTGAGGTTTGAACTCTGGGTCTGGGCGCTGTCCCTGAGCTCCTTTGCATGAACATTTTAACTCTACCACTTGAGGCATAGCAGCACTTTCAGATTTTTCTGAGATGTAATTGGAGATAAGAATCTCACAGACTTTCTTGCCTGGGATGGCTTCAAACCTCGATACTCAGCCTCCTGATTATTGAGGGTTACAGGCATGAGCAGCTAGTGCCTGGCTTATACAATGAAGCTTTTTTTTTGGTAGTCCTGGGGCTTGAACTCAGGGCTTTGGCAATGCCCAAGAGCTTCTTTTCCTCACTCTAGCACTCTACAACTTGTGTCATATTGCCAATTCCAGCTTTTTTTAAAATTATGTAGTACCGAGGAATCAAACCCAAGGCTTCACACATGCAAGGCAAGCAGTCTACCACTAAGCCACATTCCATGGCCAATACAGTGCACCTTGAAGATCATTATCCCTCATCCTTCTCAATCCTATCTCATCCCTCAATTTACATAATTTTGTAGAATATTCACTAACTTGCAATGATATATATAGTCACTCAGAGAATATATCACTGATTATACTTTATTGATAGTTTTATTCATCAACATACTAAAGTTATGCATTACAGAATTCTGGGATTTTAAATTCTGAATTTTCACACACTACTATTCAGATTCACACACTACTATTATAAAAATTTTTCCTAAGGTTAATGCAAATGCACTCTGTAATTCTTCAATAAAGTACAGTGATTCTTAAAATCTTAAAGAGTTGGAGTAAGAACATCAGCTTCAGTTCTAGAACATTTTATCATCACTACCCTCTCAACATACTCCAATATTTATTAGTAGTCTCTTCCTGTCATCACTTCAACCTACCTCATCTTGAGCAGCTATTATTTCATATTCTACCTCTACAGATGTGCCAATTTTAAAAAGCTCACATTATTATAAAATGTAGTCTATCCATTTCTCCCATGTAATATTACTGTTTCCAAGTAAGACCATGTAAATTTTTCTCATGGATGGAGTATATTGTTTTGTATGCATGTGAATAATTAAATAACATCCTCATTGGACATTTCAATATTTTATTATATGTTATTGAAAAAGGTTTTGCTATGTCTATTCCTGTACATGTGTCTCATTGGATATATGTTGAAATATATTTTGTATATAAAATTATGATTCAAAATGCTGGATCAAACTGGGTGTCGGTGGCTCATGCTTGTAATCCTAGTTACTCAGGAGGCTGAGATCTGAGGATTATGGTTCAAAGCCAGCCAGGGCAGTAAAGTCCGTGAGACTCTTATCTCCAATAAACCACTAGAAAACTGAAGTGGCGCTGTGGCTCAAGCGGTAGAGCGCTCGCCTTGAGCTGAAGAGTGCAGGGACAGTGCCAAGCCCAGAGTTCAAGCCCCACAACTGACCAAAAAGAAAACAAAAAATACGCTGCATCATAGAGCAACTCTATGTGTAATATCTTAAAGATTGCCAGTATGTTTAACAAACTGACTATATCATTTTAAGTGACAAGCGCCAATGTATAGGATTTCCAATTTCTACATAGTGGTTGTACAGTGCAATCTCATTGTTGTTTCTATTTCACTACTCTCTATATGTAGCCAATGTCTAGGTATGTTATAATACTTCCATATGTCCTTGGTTGTTGTGATATTAATATAGAGATATGTATTTCAATTTTTGATAATTTATTCATGATGGTTAAATTTTTTCATTGGTATTAATATGCTCTTAATATATTTCTGATTCAAGTGTTTTAAGTAAATGAATATGTATACACACTATGTATACATGTGCATATATTCATACTTTTATGTGTATACATACAAATGCCTATATATGTGTACATACATGAAAATACATATGTGTATATACATATATACAGACATATATGTATATTATTATTTTCATTTCTCTGTAAGTTATCATTTTACTTCCTTTGCCAAACATGTCCTTTATTGATTTTACTTTATTTTATTTTATGGTTAAAATGTACAGAGGGGTTACAGTTACATGAGTAAGGCAATGAGTACATTACTTGTTGATCATTGTTACCCTTTCCCTTCCTTGTTGTTGTCCAACTATCCCTTCCATCCCCCAGCTCTCATATTCCTATCTCCCCACCCCTCAATGCATGAAGTAATAAAGTTCATTTACAATATACTGTCTTGTGAGTATGTTTGTTGCAATGTGTCATCCTGTGTCCTTGTTTCACCGTTTTATAATTCTGCTTCCCCTCCCCAGCTTAAACATGTATATACAAGATGCAGGGTATCAAAACTGAGTAGAGTGACAAGAGGGGATATGCAATAGGGGAAAGAACATACAAAGGAAACAACAACAAAAATGAATATAATGGCATTGTACGTTTACAACAGTAACAATAAAGACAGAACACTCAAACATGTCCTTTATTGTCGAGGTAATTATTACAGTTAATGTTCTTATCACTTTTGGAACTTTGCAAAATATTTGGTAGCATTCAGTGTGGACTGATATGTTCAATATTTGTTAAATCTATCTACTCATAAGGTACCTGACAGCTCTCTTCTAAAGAAAAAAAGGCAGTCTTCTACAGCTTGGTTCCAAACCATTTGTATTTTTTCCTTGTACTAAGAATACTGACTGAAGCCTGGTGCTGAGGGCTCACACATAGCTATAATCCAAGCTACTCAAGAGGCTGAGATCTGATGATCGCGGTTTAAAGCCAGCTTGGGCAGGAAAAGTCCATGAGACTGGTATCACCAATAAACCACCAGAAAACTGGAAGTGGTGCTATGGCTCCAGCCTTGAGCTGAAGAGATGAGGGACAGCACCCAGGCACAGAGTTCAAGGCCCACGACCACCACCACCACCAATAACAACAACAAAAAGAATACTGACTCAAAATGCGACAGTATTAAGCAGTCTTAAAGTTAGACTCAAGTCTAACATTTTGGTATTATCTTAGATGCCAACAGCCTTCTCATCTAATGAGCCATGTGTCCTCAGAATGTTAACCAAATTTCTTAGTTTATTTACACAGTTACTATAAGTATGTATGTTCTCATCTATCTTTCTTTCATTTTACCACAGAATCTGTATATATCCTTTATGTCATACTTGAATACAAATGCCTTTGGAAGATATTTATTAATTGATGTATATTAATTGTACGAAGAAATCTTATTGAAATACTTTACACACTCTCATATTGACCAAGGGCCTGATTAAACTTTTTTTTCTCCGTTCCATTGTCCTTTATTTTTCAACTGTTTTCTGTGAATTTCTTTCTGCTAACTTCAAACATCGTCAAAATTTTAAAGTGCTGTTCACCCACCATCATTGAAAATTATACAATGCTGAATATAAAAGCAAAAATCAAAATAAATGGAGACATATAATTTTTGTGGATTGGAGGATACAATTGAGCCAAGATATAAATTTTCTCCTCCCCTATTTGTTGGTCATTCGTGGGTTTTGAAATCTGGTCCTGGGCACTTACCCAATGCATTTCAGCTCAAATGAGTGCTCTAATGGTTTTCTGGTGGTTAATTGGACATAAGAGTCTTACGGACATTCCTGCTCCAGCTGGTTTTGAACCACAATCCTCAGATCACAGCCTCCTATGCAGTTAGGATTACAAGCATGAGCCAACATCGTCCAGCTTCACAGTTTTATTTATGTTTATGACAACTTCTAAAAAACACCTGACCAGCACTCTGACTCATTCACAAAGGAAAATAAAATGGAATATATTTCTCTGTCCAATATTAAAGCTGTTAGTATAAAATTGTTATATTTGGAGAGGAAAATTTTACAGCTTAATGGGTCTGTACAGCACCAGATTAGCTCCACATAAATATTATCAAGGAATATTTAATAAGGGGTAAAACCAAACATTTGTGGAATGACATTCTTTTGAATAAGTGGTGATAGGTTAGACAATATTGGGGAGAATTAAAAAGTAAACATTGACTTAAACATAACAATTTATTCAAATATTAACTTCAAGCAGGATTAAAACGTGGCATATAAAACAAAACGAGTGATGTAAATGTAAAAGAAAGAAAGATGTCTTGACAATTTTGGAGATGAAGCTTTCTTAAATTTGGCATTAAAATTATAGGTAAGGAAAACAATATAGTAGAACTCAATGAAAGTGTAAAATAATTTGGTCTGTGAAAGTTCATATACAAGTAGTGAATAGAAGTTGGAATCAGGTGGCTCATGTATCTCATCCTAGCTACTTGGGATCCTGTGATTTAAGCTTTGCTGTTTGAAGCCAGCCCTCCACAAAATAAAGTCCTTGAGAATATTATCTCTGATTAATCAGCAAAAAGCCAGAAGTGAGGCATGACTGAAATGGTAAATTTTTAACAAATTGCAAGAAATTTCAGGGACCCTGAGTTCAAGCCCCAGGACCATACATGCATGTAGAAAAGTAATAGTAGTAATACTGGTAGTGATGATGATGATGATGTTTATGATTATAATGATGATGAGGTGTACCCATATTCAAGGATAAAACATGTATAAATCTTATACCTGAAGAATGCCTCAAATCTAGATTCTAAATAGAACCCTCAAAACCTAATGTTAAAAAGAACATCAATTAGAAACCAGCAAAGTATATCTTGTGAAAAATAAGCACAAGAAAACCATCATCAGTCGCCAAATAAGTGCATATTAAAACCAAAATGACATCATAAAATATGTATAAGAATTACTTCACATAATACAATAATGACCATACTAAATGTTATCTAGAAACAGAGAAAATGGATTCTGGCAGAAATGTCAAATGCAAAATCCACTTCTGAAAACATTTGACAGGTTCTTAGCATATGAAATAAGCAAATACCCACTGTATAACAGAATAATTGATCTTTCCAGGCTTTGTCTCATAGAAATAAAATGTAACATTCACCCAAACGCCAAAACACAGAGGATTATAGCAGCATTATTTCCTCTAGTCAAAGAAAAGGAAATCAATTCAGGCTTTCTTCAAGTGAATGGGAAACGAATTGTGCTACATTCTCTAATAACAGAACCAAAAGGCAACTCGAGTTAAGGCATACAATAACTAAGAATAATCTACCATAGATTTGATGGCAATCATGTTTATTTATTGCATGATCTAAAAGTCGGAGAAAAAAAATGTGTTGGTTGCCAGGATAAAACAGGTTTTGGATGGAAAAAAGAGAAGTGGTGGGTTTAATTATAAAAGGGAAACATGAGACAATTATTTTTGGTAAAGAAATGTATCTGTAAATACTGGATATTAATATAGATTTGATAAAATTATGTTGGACTTAATATGTGCACAAAATAAATTAACTGTTCTGCATAAGGTACTTGAGACATTAATGTTCTATTTGTGATGTCATACTAGAAATATTTAAATAAATTGGAAAAATATTCAAGGGATTTATCTATGTTCTTATAAGGTCATAAAGATCCATACTAACCTCGATAGAATTTAATATCTAGAAAACAGAAGTCAATATTGAATGTTTACATTGAAAAATAATGTGGGTCCAAGCTTGAGATGAAATATACCTTGCTAATTAGAAGGCGGAGATTTAGAAGACTGATATGAGGGCCAGTTCTGAAAAACACAAATTCATGAGGAACTACAAAAACAAAGAAAGCTAGATATAATGAAATTTTCTGATATCTCACGTTTGTGGAAACCATAGGTAAGTGATCATTACTCAAGGGTGGCTTGGCCTGAAAAATAATCTAAAGTGGTTAGAGCCTTAGCAACAAAAATAAGTCTGTAGCATGCTTCCCTTTTATAATTAAACCCACTACTTCTATTTGTCCCAACTTGTTAAAACAGGAGTGGTTATAAACAAAAGCACTGGTCTGAAGCCTCAATATAAGGAACTCAGTCTATGTGGGCCCAACAGTCCCTAACATGAGGTTTTATTTAAATTAACAAGCATTATTTTAGATTTTGCATAGTGGGATGTTGCATAGTCACAGGCAAGGTCTGCTAAGTCAGGTAATCCAATCTACTCTTTCACATGTTACCCAATAGCCTGGTTTCAATAAAAATGACTACAAGGAGATTGTACAAATGAGACTGCCACTTTTCCCTTTCATGAATCAAAATTCTGTGAAATGATTTCTGTCTTCCAGATGTTTACATATTTCTCATGATCTTTTCTACTATTTTGTCGTCATTATTGATGTTCATATTACTTTTTGTTGTTGTCTTTTGTGTACATGCCATTTGTAGGGCTGGAACTCAATGTTTTATGGTCTTCCTTGAATTTTTTGCTCTTAGTTTTTTTTTTGTTCTATTTCTTTTGCTCTAATTTTTTGCTCTACTCCTTGAGCCACATTCTCACCTTCTGCTTCTTGCTGGATAATTGGAGATAAGTTTTTTCACATTTTTGTCTGTTTGGACTGACATTGAACTAAAGTATTCAGGTCTTAGCCTCCTGAGTTTCTAGGATTCTACACATGAATGGTTAACACCAATCTTTGCTTTACTGTTATTTTAATTATGTGATAGAGGAAAGTGGAAGTATATTTGTGGTAAGGGTGCAATTTTCAAATACAAGTTTGAATCAACTTGATATAATGTAATTGTTATCAATTTTAACAGTTAAATCAATAAATATTACACATTCCCAAAGAAATATAATTGAAAACAAAACGCAGAATTGTTTACTTAAAACAAGAAATAGAACCATGAATTTCACTTTACAATTAATTTTTATATAACTTTAATTAGCAGACTTCCATGACTAAAAGTTAATATATTAATTTTATACTACAAGAAGAAAAGTGATCATAGTTAAGAATAGATATTTCATCACAGCGAGAAGATAAGTTTTTGAGCATTCTCACTAAAAAGAAATGTTACATGCTGAAATTAATGGATATAGTTGCTCATGCTTGTAACCCTAGCTACTAAGGAGGTTGAGAGCTGAGAATCATGGCTCAAGACCAGCCTAGGCAAGAAAGTCTGTGAGTATATTATCTCCAATGAGACAAAAGAAAACTGGAGTGGCTCAAGTGGTAGAGCACTAATCTTGAGCTGAAGAACTGAGGGACAGTGTCCAGGTCCAGATTTCCAGCCCCCAAACTGACAACAATTAAAAATAAACAGTTAAAAATAAACCGTACTTTGAAATAAATGTTAAAATATATATTCTAAATTTTTTTTTAAAACCTCACTAGATATACTAGTTTATATAAATAGATAGAAGTGTTTTCTGGTTTTAGGTGTTATTGAACGAATTGTGTAAATCACACATTTCTTATTCAAATCATATTTGTAGGTTTATACACTTATATGCCATAAGTATAACTAACAGATATGTGACGGCAGTGCTGTTTTAGGAATCTCCCTTGGCATTCTAACATTAACACTTCTCCCCTGAAATCGATATGCCCTCCAATCTTGTCAGAAGTTTCAACTCATTGGAGCAGAAAAGTATAAGCCATAATCATTGTTTGGAAAAACTGTAACATTTTACATGTATTTCACTTCGTTTAAGAACCAAAACATTTAAGTCATCTGAAATATGCCAATAATAGCAAAATATCTTCTGAGCTTTTTAGTCTCTTAAGAGATGAAAATCTTTAAATATACATCTAATTTTTTCTGCCTAACATCCTATATCTTAGGAAGATCTTTTTGTGTAATCCTGTGTTCCTGATTAGAAGACCGGAATAAAGGTAATAATGAAAATAGCCAAGGAAAATACTTGAAAAAATTTAAAAGCAATCGCAGACACTCCTGTTTTAATCAGTTTCAATGAGAATATACCTTAAAGTATCACGTTTGTTTTAATCATTAAAGAGCAATAATTAAACTTTAATTAGCAGTGAAGAAGGGAACAGAAAACTGTGTTTGAAGACAGCTTGACTTTGAATAATTCAACATAAGCATAATGGCTTTATGTTGTTTTTTCTATGTAATTACCAAAATAATAAAGAGCAACACCCAAAGGCAGGAAAACACCTAAGCCAAAGCAGTAAACTTTTGTATATAAAATAATTGTGATGGTCTAACTCTTTCAAAGTCAGGCTTGGAAAGAGGAAAACTGTATTTGTTTTAGTGTGAACAATAAAAAATATAAAAATCCTCTATTAATGTTTTACATATGTATCTTGACTAGGATGATTCGTGTTGGAGAAGAGGAAAGATATGAAAAAGTTCAAAATTGTTTGACTATTCCCCAACAACATTCTTATTTATCAGCTATAGCAACACAAGTAGCCTTGGTTACTCTTAAAATCATGCTTGTTTACATTTAGAAGCATTATTTTTTGCTGGGTTATAAGCTGCAAACGCTTGAGTATTAATAACGAGTCATTTCCTAAGAGAGGAAAGTTGTTGTGAAAACAAACATAAAATATCAAAGACAGCATAGTGGAAACTATTTTGTAGCTATATAACAACCTGTAGGTGTAGATTTTGTTTCCCATGGTTCCAGGGAACCATTTTTGTTATCTTCTTTGTCACTGTTTAGTGATCCTGTATCATCCTATACCATCCTGGGAATGCTGTATCTTTACTAGATTCTCTAATTTCTGTTGGAAAATTAGGAAGGATGGAAAATTGAGTTTCTGTTTCTGTTTTACTTTATTTTATTACAGTTTAGAAACTGTAACTCAAAATGACATTAATTATCTTTATAATATTAGGAGACAGATTTCATTTCCATATTCTTACCCTAGCTTTATACATAACTTTAGTACTTTGATCCCCAAACGTGAAACTAAAGATAGAGAGTTTCTTATTTAAATATTATTTAGAATTTGAAGACTTCATTAATGCAAGGCCCTTCGTATTATATCCTTCATACATGTGTACAAAGCCAGTGGCAAATTTTTCTTATTCTCAGAAACTAGGATATGTGATGTCTCTATACTTGCAATCAGGAAAAGGCTGTAGCTGAGTTAGTTTACTAAACCAAATATGCTGTAACAAATTTCTACAAGTTAATTGGCTTGAATAATCCGTATTTATCATTTTACAGTTCTAAAGGACAGAAATCTAAAAGAAGTCTCACCACATTAAAATCTAGCCACCTACAGGGCTAAAAGAATTTTTAGATGATTCTAGTGGAAAGGCATTTACAACCTGTTCCGCTTTTCAGAAATTCAGAATCTGGGTTGTTGTCTTTTCCTTTATCTTCTCATGTAGCATCTTTACATCTTTCTTATGGTTCTTACCGGATCATTTCCCCTTTGAAATATAGCTGGGATTTTAAGTACCCATTTGAGTTATACTTCCCCCATCTGGTAATTATTCAAATTCGTGTTCCTTGAGTAATGAGAGATAAATATTTTACAAATATATATATATATATGTATATATATGCATATATATATACATATATATATATATGTATATATATACATATATATATACATATATATATATATATATATATGTATAGTGCATATCTACATTTGAAGGATTAGACATTTAGGGGATGAGAGGCATTATTGGAAGGTATTTTACTGACAACCACAATGAGTTTCTAGCACTTTTTTCTACTATAACTTGTTATCCGTTCATTAATTTTGAACAACATATTTCTTCAATGAAATATCACTAGAAAAAAATTAGTTCCTGAAAGCAATTAATACTGATTAAAACATTGTCCTGTACTAGAAATCCTAAATGCAAGAGAGCAGCTCCTGAAACAGTTCTGGCACTATCACTTTTGTACATTCTGCTACAATCTTCTCTTTTCAAGAGGAGTTGATTGTTATTATTGTGGAATTATGGTTAATATTTATTTGACTGCTATTTTTAAATAAATCACCACCCAATACTGGTTCTCTTTTTGTAACATTTTGTGTCTAATCTATTTCTGAAACACAGCTATTTGAATTACGTGAACTGCTTATTGAAGTTGAATCAGTGTGGAGAGAAAAAGAAAATAGATGTCTCTGTGGGTATGTCACATTAAAAATGTACCTACAAGCTATTTACCTTAAAATCATCTATTTTTCATTATGTTTAGATTCTGATAGAATTTAGCCTCTCAACTCACACAGTGTTAATGCAGTTTTATTTCATGCCTCTCAAAAGCAAACCACAAATTACTATTTATTTAAATTTTATCTTTTTAGTTTTAGAATTTTTCTTTAGCAAACTATATTTTTTAAAAAGTTAGCCAAGGCAAATGGTTTATTAGATATTTGCAGTCATGTTCAGACTCTATGGTGGAAGCCAGAAAGAGAAAAAAAATTCATGTTTTTTTTCTTCCTTGAGGCACTCTTATTTATCATTCATCTAATTCTGAAAGAATGAAATTCTTGATTTGAAGCCTTTTGCTTGATATCCACAGCGTGTCATTCTTCCTTTATTAATAGAAGAATTTGGAGAAAGCATGAGAATTCACACTAGGAAAATGGGGAAGAGGAAAAGAGAAATAGAATTCTAGATATTTTGTTCTTCCTCATCTCAATCACACGGTCTGGATAATGATTAAGGATACAATGGTCTAGAGTGATTACCCCAATCTATAGAAAAAATATAACCTCATAAGTGATCACATGGAGAATCCTTATTTATTAAAAATTGTAGTAATTTCCAACAGGAAATGTTATATATTTGCTTAGTTCTTGTTTAGTATTTGTTAAATTCTGATGTGCTATAGTGAACAATCATAAAGGTATACAAGAATGATAAGAAACTAACATCTTAATATCATATTCTAATATTAGCTTAATTCTGCCTGAGTTATCTCTATGAGGCTGTATTTGAGTTTTGCCTCAATTTCACATGCTATCTTCTTCCAATATATAAGTTGAAAGAAGACTCCTTCTGAAAATATGCTATTTTTATAGCTAGGGGAAAACAAGTCAGCTATTAAACACAGACAATGAGACAGAAATCTTCCCCTAGAAATAGACTTTCTCCACTTCTGTTTCATTTTTGTAAACTGAAGTAAGTTACATGACCCATCTTGACATTGCAGAGTAGAAGTAAATCTCACCTACAGGAAGCTGATGCAGGACATACAGTAAAATGCCCAGATATGCAACACTTGAGATAAAGAGGGAAAAAAAGAGAACTACAGTACAATCAATCATACTTGCTATCATATGTCTCTGCAGGAAGGAAGCTATAATGTTCCTTTGTTTCTAAAATTACTGAGATCTTCAAATCATGTCTTTTATGCTTGGATGTTACAGGAATTAGAGAACATTTTGATCCTGAGACAGCATAAAATCTCAAAGAAAGTTGGAGTAAGCATTTCAATTCCACTTTTTGTTCTCCAAGAAAAGAAACCATTTTATAGACAATACTTTATACTTTCTTACCTAGTATCATTTTTTTCCAGAAATGGATTTTGTTAATATATGTGATTATCCACCAGAATAAATGTCATCATTTATTTTCATCTTGTACAGACAGTATAGTCAATTAGATGTAAGTGGGCGTTCATCAGTAGCACTTTTTAAAAATGCAAAAAATGTGGACAGGGAGCCAATATACATATTTTTCCACCATCACCTTCCACATCTTCCTTCTTCCTTCCTAGGAAACACACCCTATCAATAAAAGGCTTAGATATTTGGCTCGTGACCTTGAAAGTGGAAGCACAATATTAGGGATGTCGGAGATGATGGTCAATAATGTTTTACATAATAATGTCACATGCAACAGCCTTATGAGTCCAGCAGGCCTTAACAGTGGACTTCCTTAGTGATGTGATAGGAATGTCAGTTTTACTGGACTTGATATTGTTTTCCACTTCCTTTTCTACCCCTTGGCCTAAATTATGATACATAGTAATTGAATGAAAAAATAATGCCATCTTAACCAAGTCCCATTGCGACAATGAGATGTATAAGACGTTATGTTGAAAAAGGAACTTTACAACTTTGGCGGGGGAGGGATGGGGAATCAGTGGGCAGGGATCTTAAGGGGAAGGAGGAGACAACAATGCTTGCTAAGAAATGTACTCTTTACCTTGCTCATGTAATTGTAACCCCTCTGTACGGTATTTTCACAATAAGAAAACGTATTAATATAAAAAAGTAAGAAAGTTACTTAAGGCTTTGGGAATGTGGCTAAATGGAACAGTTATTGCTTAGCAAGAATCAAACCCTAGGTTCAATTCCTCAATCCCACATAAATAGAAAAAAAAAAAAAAACACTGAAAGATGAGTTGTGCCTCAAGTGGTAAAGTGTTAACCTTCAGCCAAAAACAAAGCTCAAGAACAGTTTCCTGTACCTGAGTTCAAGCCCCAAGACTGGCAAAAAAGTCATTTAGCTAGTAAATGCAAAATAAATAACCCATACTTGTAATATGCAATTGTTCATTCCAACTGATACCTAGTAATAATCTGTAATTCATTTATTTTACTTATATTAGAATAGTATTTTTTTTAAAGGGCAGGGAAGGTGCCTCAGTAGTAGAGCACTTGCCTTGCACGCATGAGGCCCTGGGTTAGATTCCTCAGCACCATACAAGCAAAAAGAAAACAGTCGGAAGTGTCGCTGTGGCAAAAGTGGTAGCACGGTAGCAGTGAGCTGAAGAACTGAGAGACAGAGCCCAGGCCCAGATTTGAGGCCCCACGACTGGACCTCAAAAAAACAAAACAAAAAAAGACAAAAAAAAGTTCTGTTAATAGGTCATGGCAATTAATGCCAAGAATGTGATTAGATATCAGGTGAAGATTAATCCTGGAAATTCAAAGATTCCAGGATTTTGAGTGGTCACTGCTAATCACAATGAGAAGGGTAGTCTGTGAGATTTGGAAAACTTTTTGGTAAGTCACGGCATCAAAAAGGCATAGGATAATTAATGGCTTTGACAGAAGAGAAGGAATAACTCCCCATGGAAGGAATAAATGATAATAATAACTAAGTTATACCACAAACTGTTCTAGGGAAACATTTTTGGTTATTGAAGAACTAGTTATCAACTACACTTATTTCTCATTGCCTTTAGCATTCTAGTAACTTAGACTAGTTCTTAATCTGTGTGATAAATTGTATATCCTTCTATGCTATTCTTTCATACCTTACTTCCTTTACTTTCTAAAAATCTTAGTCTTTTATATTTCTCTATGAACTATTTCTGATACTAAGTCCACATACACAGACAGCAGAGGATGCTAATGTAAGAGTCCCAAAACACATGAATCATTAATGTAACAACATGGAAAAGGAGGATATATTTATTGCTACCTCAATTTTTCTGAAAAGCTGCAATGTCACCATTGATTGAAATCTCCATTCCTTGTCTACATAGTTTCATTAAGTGCAGATCAATGCAAATATAAGCCGGATGCTGGTGGCTCACACCTTTAATCCTCGCTACTCAGGAAGATGAGACTGGTTCAAAGACAGCCTGGTCAGGAAAGTCCATGAGAACCTTATCTTTAATTAACCACCAGAAATCCCGAAGTGGTGCTGTACCTTAATGGCAGAGCACTCAACTTGAGCTGAAGAGCTGTGGGACAGAGCCCAGGATCAGAGTTAAAGCCCCATGACCAACAAAAAAACTGCAAATAGGACTGAGTATCCCCAAAAGGAACAACGAAGTCAATAGTAATCTTCCCAAACAGAAAAAATAATTACAAACTGATTCAGTGCACCTACTTTTGCTGAGTTATTTAAGTTATGGTTTCATTGATGGACATATTCTCTTCTTTTAAAAATTGTCAAATATTAGCTTTATTATAAACTTCATCTAATATTTCTTGTTTCAAAAGAGAAGTCCATACAGTTGATGTCACTTGGCTTTCTTACTGTCTCAGTTCAAAGTCAACCCAGGCAAGAGAGTCTGTCAAACTCTGATCTGTAATTAAACACTAAAAAAGCCAGAAGTGGAGTTTTGGCTCAAACAGTAGAGTACTAGGTTAGGGGACAGGTGTGCAGGGAAGACAACTGTACAGGGACAGTGTCCACCCTCTGTATTCAAGCCCCAGAACCAGCACAAACTAAACAAACAAACAAGAAAATGAAAAAACCCACATATCTCTTTGGGACCATCCTTAAAGCACTGGTTTGAGATGAGGCTCCTTTTGTTGATCATGCTCTCTGGATCCTGATTTTTGGAATCCTTATTGCTATGGAGAACTCAGGACCAGAATAAAGAAATGGATAACTGACTCCTGCAATACAGAATCATCTCAGGAGAGAAATATCCGTGCATAGGACACTTTAAAACCTGCATGTCTTTCTTTCTTTGTAGTAGGACACTTTTAAAATAAAGTTATTTTCTTTTATTCTATGCTTGCCTTCAAATGGCATATTGTTTTCTTTTGTTATACTCTAAACTGGAAGTTTACAGACAAGTTTTATATGAGTAAAGGACACACTACAAAAGATCAGGGACAGAGTTTCCTTCAGGCCTTGGATTATTTTTTTGTATAGTGAAAAAGGACAGCACAAATTAACTTGAACTTTGTCATTTCTATGTGTTCAATTCCTCTCTTGGGCTCAGTTTCCACTTGCAGTAACAGTTCCTTCCACTTACTTCCAGTAACAATCTATGATGCTGCCCCAGGTAAAATGAATATTTTCTGGCTTCATTGAAATAGCACAAGCACATCTTTGGACATGTGGTAACGTGTTTCAGAGATAACTTTGTAATGAGAAAATATGTAATTTAAATGTTTTATAAAACATTATCCATGTACACATGACCATATAAGATGATGTTAAGTGAAATGTACCCCAAGATAGGGACACAACTTGCTTTTACTTTCTTGCTATTGTTTTAATGTATCTAACATGTACTATGTGATTTTTTTCTTCCTCCATGGTATTACCCCTGTTTTCACTATATTTATGTCGGCGACCTGCATCTTGCATATACATTTTTCTAATGGGGAGGGGAAGGGAAATAACAAAAAGCTGAAAAAAGAATACAGTATGACCCATTGTAACAATGAGTTGTACAAGGCACTACGTAGAAAATGAACTTTACAACTTGATCAGTGGAGAAGGGAGTTGGGGCGGTGGGGAGGAAAGGGATGGAAGGAGAAAAACAAAAGAGGAGGTAACAGAGCTTGATAGATAATGTACTCATTTACTTACTTATGTAACTCTAACCCCTGTTTATACCATTTTATAATAAAAAACATGAAAAAACCATCGTGGAGTAGTTTAAGTTCATACTTCCTATGTGCACTGTAATTAAGACCAATTTTACGTGGGAAGAAGGTTCTCAGAAACATATTTTTGTGAGTGTGTGTGTTGTGCATTATTTCCCAAGTGTACATAAGTTAACATGAGGAGAAACAATAGGAATAATTGAAGAAAAAGAAGTTTTGTGCTTAAGTATAATGGTTCAATACAGTACAGAAGACTCTGCAAATAAAAAACTTTGAAACAATAAAGCCATTCCAGTATGTAGATCTATGGGATATAGAGAGCATTACTACTAAGTGGAACATGAATGATGAGGCCACTCTTGTTTTCTACTAAATCTAAATCATGGTAGCTAATTACGGAAATTTGTAAAAAGTAGAAGGGAAGAATTATTCTAGTCAGATATATGAAGTCAGATATAAGAGCATGGACTTAACTAGAAAAAAAAGGCTATGTTGAGAGAGCAGGAATTATACTAGCAATGAACTGGTGGCTAAGATCACATTTCTTTTTCTTTATTTCTTTGATGGTTATGGGTCTTGAATTCTCCGCCTGGGTGATGTCCCTCCACTCTTCAATTCACGGCTAGAGCTCTACCACTTGAGCCACAGTGTCAATTCCTTTTTCTGGTGGTTAATTGGAGATAAGTGCCTCAGAAAACTTTCCTACTTGTGCAGCATTTGAACTGCAGTCCTCAGATCTCAGCCTCCTGAGAGGATTATAGGCATGAGCCACCAGTACCCGGCTCAAGATCACATTTCTAGGAGTGTACACTCATGATATGTAATGTGTATGTTCTGTCTTTGTATGAATTCTTGAGTTAAACATCTGGGCTACAGCTTAGACATTACATGAAAAAATTATTTTTAGTTTAAAACTTGATACTCATGGAAAAAATAAAAACTAAGAATGTAAAAGGGTCTGGGAAATTCAGTTTTCATCCAGCCTGGGAAGAATAGTCTTTGCAACAACACCTATAATTAACCAGCCTAAAGCTGCATTGGAAGAATGGCTCAAGTGATGTAATACTAGTTATGAACAAGATTGCTGAATAAGAGCTTGAGGTTTTTGCATGCATACATACAAACATTCACATACACACAGAAGCACTTATATGAGCAAACACACATATGAAACAACTCTCAGAATGTGTAGAAAAGTTACAAAACAATAGAAAATGTGTCCTGAGTAAGACTAGAATGAAGTGATAATTTTTAATATTAGAAAGTCGTCAAGTGAACTTTCCCCCCAAAAGCTTGAGAATATTACATATGTAGGAACCAGAGATGGAAAGAGAGTCAAGTGATCATTACTAAAGGGATCAGATCCATGGAGGAATGAATCAGAGACCCCTGCAGGTGCATCTGAAAATGTTCATATCTTATATCAAATGATAGGATATCTTTGAAAAATGTACAACAGTTTGAGCAGTCAGTCTAGAGGATAAGATCATCGGAGAAGTTCAGAATTACTAGTATGTTTCTAGATTAAATAAACCAACAACCAATGGCAGGGCAATGTGATACAAACCTGAAATTCTAGCACTCATATTAGGACAGGAGTTTAGAGAGTGGATTGCATAGAGATACCTTCCTTGGGCTAGGTACGATAATTTTGCTCAATAAAACAAACCAAAGGACAAGAAAGGAATTCACAATTGGAAGTTTGGGATAATTTTGTCATTTTGTTTTGAGAAGTCAAGTTTCCTATTTAAATGCAGCTCATATATCATCCTCAGTCATGTTTTACATGCTCTCTTCATTACAGAATATTCCTAGATGCAAAATAGCTCATGACTCCGAACCAAAAATTTGAAAAAGTAAGCATCATTCTGTTGGATTCCAAAGAAATGATGAAAGATTACAAAAGCTTAAGCCTGGAGAAATAGAAAAGATATCTAATGTAGGACATTGTAGACCTGGCTAAATGAGAATTTAGATTCAAAATAAATATTTTGTTTGTAATTTCATATTCTACAGAATATTACAAAATTCTTTTTAAGTAGAAGTTTTAATTTACAAATTCACAAATGATTCTGACATTCTATTTGTCTAGAATATTCTCTCAAGAGAGTTATAATTAGGACTTAATAGATAATTCCAACAGTTCATGTATAACGTGATAATATGAATAATCTAGAAAGAGGTGCCAACAAATGGGTGATAGTAATTTATAAATTTAGAAAAAGAGCAATATTTTGAGATTTTGGTGTAACATGGTATGAAGAGAGTTATTGTGAGACATCTTTTTTCTTCTACCTATACATAACACAGGAAGAAATTTCTTTTTTTTATTGTGAAAATACTGTACAGAGGGGTTACAATTACATGGGCAAGATCATGAGTACATTTCTTATCAAGCATTGTAGCCTCCTCCTTTGTTTCCTCTTCCAATCACTTCCCATCCTCCCCCGCCCCCACCCAATCTTCTTCTCCCCTCCCTCCACACAAAGTTGTAAAGTTCGTAGAAATTTCCTCAATTACGTACCTCTGTATACAATGAGAAATATGCTAGGTTTTGGGTTTTTGTTTTCATTTTGTTTTTGTTGTATTGTTGAATTTAAATCATTATGAGACATACAGTGATATTGGAATTGAAAGGCTCCGTAGGGGCATTTTCTTGGAGCTCATTA
>NW_024872677.1:15000-18024 GCF_019054845.1 Dipodomys spectabilis | reverse complement strand
TAAGCCCCGTGGTATTTTTTTCATTTTTTTTTTTCTTTTTCTTTTTACCTCGCTCCTTACTCACGGAAGGGTGTCTGTCCTGGCTACGCTTTTATCCCCAGGCTGTTGGCCCTCTCAGGAGCCGAGCTTCCCTGGGCCACCGCCTCCCGAGTGCCGCGTGGCTGCCTTCTCCCACCCCCTCGGTGTGATTGATGTGGTGACGTTGCGATCTCCTTCGGGCCCGGGCCTAAGCTGCGCCAGGCGAGGGACGGACATTCATGGCGAATGGGACCGCTCTTCTCGTTCTGCCCGTGGGCCCCTGCCCTCACCCGTCCCACCGTGCCGGCGCCGGTGGTGTGCGGGGAGGCGGGGGTGCGGCAACCGGGCCCGGCTGCGCTCTCCCTGCCCTCGCCGTGAGGTCGGGGACTTGTACACGCTGGAGGAGGGGGGCGCCCTGATCTTGCTCCTCTCTTCCCGTGACTCGTTATCGGCACGGGGGTCGGCTCTCTCCGCGGAGAGGGAGGGTCGGTGCTCCGTGCTTGCCCGTGCTGTGTGGTGTGAAAAACCGCGCCTCGCGCTCTGCCCTCTTGCGGTGCTCCCGGAACGCTCCCGGTTGGTTCTCTCAGGTGCCTGTGGCTGAGTGGTGGTGTCGTTCCCGATCCTGGCGTTGTCCGCTGCCTTGTGCCAGCCTGCTGCCCGTGGTGTGTCCCGGCCGTCCTCGGGTTCGTGGGGCTTTTGTGCGAGTGAGAAGTTACCGTTGAGATTGACGTCTCTGCTGGGGGGGGGTCGAGGCGGTTCCCCAGAGGAGCGCTCTTCCCTTGTTGCGCTGGGCGGTGGCTTCCCCGCATGAGCTGCCGCCCTGGTCCTGGCTTGTCTTCCCTGCCGTGTCACCTGGCTTTCATCGCACCGGGGGACCTGAGATGTTGCAGTGGGAGGCGAGCGGGGCCCGTGCGGGCTTCCCGCCCGTGTGCGCGACTTTGCTCTGGCCCCGCACGGCAAGGCCGACCGACCAGGGTTGGTGTTGCTGCTGCCGCAGACCCCCCCCCTGTGCCCCACCCCTCCCTGCCCCCCGTGGTGGGAAGGATGGACGCCTCTGATGTGTGCTGGTTCCCGGCGGGGTTCCCGTCGGGGTTGGGTGCGGGCCACCCTCAGAGTGAGGAGGGGTTCTCTAGCGATCCTCGTTCGGGAAGCGGCGTGCGCTGCTGGGTTGGCGGGGGCCCGCCCCCGATGGGCTCCCGCGGCCCTGCCGCTCCCTGCCCTGCTTTTGAGCGCTAGTGGCTGCCCGCGTCGGTAAACTGCGTGCCCGCGCCTCCCCCCTCCGAGCTGGGGGAGGGTCCCGCGGGACCTCTCCCGGGCCGTCGTCTGGTGTGGTGAGTGGAGGACGTTCCCGATCCGTCCCGCCCCTGCCTCGCGTGCGGTGTGTCGAGTGGCGGAGCCTGGAGCCCGTGCCGGGTCGCGATGCGAGGGCGTGTGGTGTGTGGCTTCCCGGCCTCGTGCTTGGGTTGCCGTGGGGTTTTTGGGGGTCCCGTCCCCCTCCCCCTCCGGCCCCTGGCGACGCTGTTCCCGAGCGTCTGTGTGGGCCGCCGCCCGTTGGCGACGACGGCGCCGTGCGGGCGCTGGGCCCCGCGGTGTTCCGGGGCCGCCGTGCCCGTGGTGGTGCGCCGCTCGGGGGGGTTCTGGCCCCCCGGAGCCGAGGATCCCGGTGTGTGTGGGCCCTTGCTCACGCGGCCGAAAAAGAGGCGGTCGATGATGGGTGCTGTGCCCGGCGGTGTGGTGTGGATGGAGGCGGTGGGGCCCTGCTGGCGCGGGCGGCTCCGCGGGCGTTCACGGGGTCTTTGAGGTGTGTGCGAGAGCTGCCTTTTCCCTCTCGGGCCTCTTTTGGGGGGGCCCGCCGCTGCCGCGGTGGGGGTTTCCGGTCCGCTGGTCGGCCGGCTCGGTGTCCCAGGCGTTGCGCGGGACCGCCCCGGAGTTGGGGGTGGTGAGATCCCGCGTTCGTTTACCTGGCGTGCCGGCTGTGCCCGGAAAGGTCCCACCTCCCCGTTGGTCTGCGGCTGCGCCACCCGCCCGTGTGAGGGGGTGGCCGCTCGCTCACTCGCCTCTCGCCCCGGTGACCCGACCCGGTGACCCTCCCGCTGCTCTTCTTGTTGTGCTTCCGGCGTGCCCTCCTCACCCGCATCAGCCTTCCGCGATCCTCGCCGGTTTGGCCTGGTGGCCGGCCACCGGCGGACGGTCGAGTCGGGCGTTGTGTTGGTGTTCTCTTGGGGGGGGGGACGGCGCTCAGCTCGTGAGGCTGCTCCCCCGGTGTGGGGGAGGCACGTCGTCGCGGCGGCGGTGGCTTTTGAAGGGTCTTCCCGGATCGGTTTTGCTCACGACGAGGGTTCCTGCCAGCGGGACCGCCGGTACGCCACGGGGGCGATGGTGGTGAGATTCCCGCGTGCGTCCCTCGCTCGGGAGTTGGCCGTCCGAGGGGCCCGAAGCCGGCGTCACGACGTGCCTCCTCCCGCTGGGTGCCGCCTCGCGTGCCTGCGCGATGTTGTCCCGGGTTCCCGCGCCTCCCTCCCGCTTTGCCGTGCGTAGGCTTGCCCGCATCGCATCGTCTCCTCCGTCTCGAGCCGTGTGGCTTCGTCCCCGCCCCTGTCCCGGATCCGGGGTGTTGTGCTCTCTCGGCGTGTCGCCGCCGCGTGCCCGGCGCGACCCCGGTTCCCGTGCCTGGCCCTGTCCGCTCTGTGCCGGCGGTGTCCGCGTGTGAGCGTGCTCGCGTGCGTTGGGTTTGGTGTCGCCCGCCTCCCGGGGTCCCTGCCGCCGCCTCCGGCCGCCGCCGTTGGCCGGTGACTTGTCGCCGATGGGTCGTCGTCGCCGCGGACCCCCGACCCCCTGCCGGCACCGCCGGTCCGCGGCGGCGTGGGTCGCTGTGCGCTCGGCCCCCGCGTCCGTGCGAGCGAGTGAATTCGGGCCGGCTTCTGAGGGAGGTTGGAGAAAAGACCCCCCCGTGGCCGTGTGGCGTGCGTTGCGTCGTGTGCGTCGCCCCTGGCTTTCCGGCCGCTC
>NW_024872677.1:0-2500 GCF_019054845.1 Dipodomys spectabilis | reverse complement strand
TTTTCATGCATTTCATGAGAGAAAACTGCAATTCACAAAACCACCACTAGATGGCGCGCGTTCGCCGTCGACAAGGTGGATGGGGCGGCGGGAGGGGCAAAACACGGGTCGGGTCAGTCACTCGCTCAGTCGGTCAGTCCTCGCCTACCCGGTAGTGGGTAGTGAGAGTTCTGACATACACATACATATAGGTTGTTATAATTCATTATTATCGTCATTTGCTTTTCCTTTTTCCTTTTGGCCTAGTCCTGGGGCTTGGGCTCCGGGCCTGAGCACTGTCCCTGAGTTTCTTTATGCTCAAGGTCACTGCTCTACCACTCGAGCCCCTTCTGGCTTGTTCTGTTTAGGTGGTACTGAGGAATTGAACCCAGGGCTTCAAGCACGCTGAGACACATTCCCAGCCCAGTCCACCTCTGGGATTCCCCCCCCCCCCCCCCCCCCGCACCGGGTTCTGCCCGCCCGGAACCAGAGGTACGGTACTGTCCTCTGCGAGCTCGTGCTCTTGCATGACGACACGGTAGTACTAATTCAGCCCCGAGGAAATCTTCACTAGGGCATTTTCCCCCAAGTCCACCTCCACTTCTGGCGTTTTGGGTGACCCATCGAGATGAAGAGTCTCAAATGGACTTTCCTGCCCGGGCGGGCTATGAACCACTATCCTCAGGTCTCAGCCCCCTCGCTCAGCACCTCAGAGGGATGATGGGCAGTGAGCCACTGCTGCCACCGGCACCACCCGGCCGGTGAGCCTTTGCCTGGGGATTTTCTTTACCGACCGGCCGAAAGGTTTCGTGCCCTACCTGTCTTATGGATAAGTTTGCTCTGTTTTCGGTCTTATTTTTGTCCTCATGGACATCCTTCTTTCCCAAGGAAAAGGGGCCTCGGCTCGGGGAGAGAGTCAATTCCTGAGGCCAGACAATCCATAGGAGGAACTTTCTGCCACAGTGTGGTGTGGTGTGGTGTGGTGTGGTGTGGTGTGGTGTGGTGTGGTGTGGCAGCTCAGATATCACAAGGACTGCCATCTCTCGTGTGCAGGATACCCGGGGAGGGGAACTGCGGGGTGGGGGTGAGCAGAGGCATTTTCTCCTTCCGGAAACCAGATGATGATTGAATAAAATTAGCCATCCATCCTTGAGACATTCTCAAGGAGGTGGGCTGGGAATGTGTCTGGGTTGGTAGACAGCTTCCCCTAAAAACTCGGGCCTAAATGGCGGCGGCGGCATCCATCTTGTTCACAGACCGAGTGTCCACGTTGAAAATGAGAGTCTCTTCTGGGACGCTGGTTCCTGCTCCCTCCTTCCTTCTTCCAAGGAAGAAGTTGCCGCTGGCGGGTGGGTTCCAGGCTGGCAAGCAGAGTAAGCAGAGCCCCGCTGGAGTCCACAAGGAAAAGCAAGACCGAGGGGAGGCGGGGAGGCGGGGAGGCGGGGAGGCGGGGAGGCGGGGAGGGGGGACACAGAGACAGACAGGAGACAGAGAGGCAGAGAGAAAGAGACAGAGACAGAGACAGAGACAGAGACAGAGAGAGACAGAGACCCAGCGACCGACGGAAAGACACACAGGGGAAGAGATGGAGGGGGAGCGAGAGATCCACAAATCTAACTACACCAACTGAATAATCAGACAGACAGACAGACAGACAGACAGACAGACAGACACACACACACACACACACACACACACACACACACACACACACACACACACACACACACCACACCGACACACAGGCAGACAGAGGGAGAGATGGGGAGTATAACTAGATCACCTGAATCAACAAACAGGAACAGGCACACATGCCCCCGCCACACACACACACACACACACACACACACACACACACAGAGGCAAAGACAAGAGACCGACACACAGACAGGCAGAGAGGGGGAGACATGGAGGGGGAGCCCTAGAGACCCATCAGTGTGACTGACTAGATCACCTGAATAAATTTATTCCTTCCCTGCCCTGCCCTCATGTATGAAGGTAGACGATTGGTATGGAGTTCTTCTTGTCACCAAACACAGGTGAGGGCTAGTGACTTTTTACCCTTCCATGTAGGGACTCTTCCCTTAGGACCCTTGATTTTGATCATTGAATGAGAATTTCTGGAGGAGTCACTCTGGTGGAGTTTTATGGAGTAAGCAATCAGGCAACCAGACAACCATACAACCCGACCACAAAAAAAAAAAAAAAAAAAGCAGACACAGACAGACAGACAGACAGACAGACAGACAGACAGACAGACAGAGAGACCCACACAGCTCCTGACTTCATGGGTGTTTTCAGGGTTAAAGTGGGGGGTCGGGGGGAATGTGGCAACTGAATTATGCACAGATAGTTGTTTTATCTTTGCTCCAATCTCAACTCTAGATGTTTGGGGTATTTCTTTACAGATAAGATAAACAGATCATTAACGCTTGTTTTCTTTCTTTCTTTCTTTCTTTCTTTCTTTCTTTCTTTCTTTCTTTCTTTCTTTCTTTCTTTCTTTCTTTCTTTCTTTCTTTCT
>NW_024872676.1:0-23549 GCF_019054845.1 Dipodomys spectabilis | reverse complement strand
TTATTTTTTCTGAAAAGGATGGGTTTTGATGTTTCTAGTTATACAGGTAACTAGTTGTAAAGGGAAAATATATTAGAAAGGCGGCCTGCCCACCATCTCCTCCATGTTCCTGTCTCAAAGGTAATAAGGGTAACATACCACATTGTACCACCTCAGGCTGGTACAAGTAACCACTTTTGTTATGGGAGGACTTTAGATTAGAGGTACTGATAGCAAAGAATAGGAGAGAGAGTACATCAGTGCATCTTACTCTGAAGGATTCTGTAACCCTGGGGGAGAATAGTTTTTGGATATGACAACTTTAGGCCTGTTCTCCCATCCTGAGAAAAGGAGTAAACAGAGGTACATACAGGACACAGATGTAACTATCAGCATACACACACAGACCAAGAACCTCAGACACTTAACCCACATGTCCCACACCACTCAATTTTGACCTCTACAGATATCCCAGTTGACAGAGAGACCATCCCAGATTGCTTCTTGAGGATGTTGCAGATGACCTCTGGAGGATGTCTCATATATCCTCTCTAGGAGGCCCTAGATGACCTCTCATGGAGGTTCCAAATGGCTTCCCAAGGAAGTGTCAGATGACCTCCAAAGGAGTTTCCAGATGTCTTTTCAATGAGGATGAGATTACCTCTCGAGTAGCTCCCAGATGGCCACTCAAGGAGGCCACATATGAACTCCAGAGGAGGTTCCAGATAACCCTCTTGAAAGTGCGACAGATGACCTCCAGAGAAGGTCCCATATAGCTTCTCTTGGAAGTCCCAGATGATATATGAAGACAGTCAGATTTTTCATCAAGGTAACCCGAGATGACCTCCCAAAAAAGCTCCACATGACCTCAGGAGGTCATCCTAAATTGCCGCTTAAGGAATCCCCAATGAATACTTTTGAATAGGTCTCAGGTGGCCTCCTGAGGAAGCCCCAGATGACCTCTGGAGAAAGTCCAAGATGGCCACTGGAGAAGGCCAAAAATGACCTCCAGGGTAGGTCTCAGATAGCTTCTCATGGAAGTTGCAGATGCACTCTTGATGAAGTTCCAGATGGCTTCCCAAGGAAGCCCTACATGACCTATCAAGGAGGTTCCGGATGGCTTCCCAAGGAAGCCCCATATGACCTCTCAAGGAGTTCCCAGAGGGTTTTCCAAGAAAGCCAAAAATGACCTCTAGAGGGGGTCCCAAAAACAGGCTGGCAAGCTTGCCCAGACGCACCCCTAGAGGTACCTATATGACTTTTGTCCATGTTGGTCCTCTGGAGACAAACACTCAAGGCCCTGAAAGCTGTAACTCTCACCTATGGGGATTTTCCCCTGGGGCCAAGGGCTGATGCCATCCAAACGGATTAATTTCCATGGGGTCTCCAAAAATTCGGACCTCTATTGTTCAAGAGAATCCATCGGGACATATTTAATATAATAAATATTCTCCAAACCACCAACCCCCAAAATTATGATATCCAAAGCTCCAAACATCAAAGGGCAAGCCTTTTTTCCCTTTCCCTTTGTCTCTCCTTCGCTACAGACCTATACTTCCTTTGAAGTCTTTCCCTTTTTCTCTTCTACCAGTTCCTTCTTCTCTTCAGGCCTCTCCACGCTCCACAAGCCTGAACTGCTTTGCCTGGGTCGTCAGTTGCCATCCTTCACCTCCTGCTCTCCCTCAACTTCCTCTCCTCCCAGGTCTTTCCCCTTCTGCTATCACACCACTTCCTTCCTTCCAGGACTTTTCAATTTTTATCTCCTCTTCCATTGCTCTGAACAAGCAGCATATATAAAGAATGTACCCCTTCTCCACTCCAACTGCTAACAATTTTCAACTGTCACATCCCAAACTCCCCACAGCCCAATCACTTCTTAACAGCTCAACACTTGGTGATTAATGTATCAGCCCCTCCCACAGAATATCCTGTCCTTTCAAGCTGGCCAGGAGATGGGACCACGCTGATTATCGGACCCTATAGATTACCGGGGCCTTGCTGATTATTACAGTATCCTCCTTGTGAACTAGTAGCAATTGAAATTGGAAATTTGATTGTGATATTACAAACTCATTGTGACATCACAAACACATTTTGACATCATCATTAGCACGACATCACAAACCCATTGTGACAATATTGTCATTGTGACATCATGATTTCATTATTAGAGCATTATGTGTGACATCACATTTTCATTATGAGAGCATCAGCTCATTGTGACATCACCAAACTCAATGACATAATCGCATTATAACAATTGTCATTGTGACATCATAAACACATTGTGAATGCCTATTCTGTGATTTCATTGTATTTCAAATGTGGCATGAGAGTTGATATCAGAAACACATTTTTGTGCCTACATAACCATTTTGACATCATAATCACATTGTGACATCACAGTGCCATTGTGATATAACTAATACCATGTGACATCACAAACCTCTCCTATCCTCCTAACATCTGTGAAATGCTGACATTGTGATATCTTAGAACTTTTTGCCCTCATAATTTGTTTCCAACCTCATATTTCATGTATGACATGAGATACCAGAAATCCACTGTGACATCATGACCATTGTGACATCAAACTGACAGATGTCACGAACATCGTGTCACATTGTGATATCACAAAAAGTTTTGATGTCACAATTAGTTGGTGAGGCCATACAGGTAAGGGGTCACACTAGGTCTATGATGTCACAATTGGTTGGTGATATCCAAATGGCATAAAGTTTCTCAGTTGTCATGTAATCACAGAGAATCTGAGTTCACAAATGAACTGTGGTATCTCCAAAGGCATGTGTTGTCACAAATGTGATGAAGTCCTAGGAGGATTGTGATGTCCTAGTGTGACACAATGTTCATGATATCTGTCAGTATGATGTCACAATGGTCATGATGTCACAGTGGATTTCTGATATCACATATCATAACTGAAATATTATGTCTGAAAACAGATTATGAGCTCATAAAGGGCCTAAGACATCACAGTTGTAGCACGTCACAAGACTAATGAGGACAGGCACATGTTTGTGAGGTCACAGTGTGTTAGTGATATCACCATGGCACTGTGATGTCACAAAGTGATTGTGATGCCATATATCTATGAGATCACAATGATTTTCTGATATCAACCCACATGCCACATTTAAAATAGAATGAAATAAGAGAATAGGCATTTACAATGTGTATATAACATCACAATGACAGTATAATGTCATAATGCTATGAGGTCATTGTAAATTGGTGATGTTGCCAGGAGGTGATGCTGTCATAATGAATATGTGCTGTCACACTGGTGATGGGGTCACAAAGGGTTTGTGATGTTACAGTGGCATATATGAATTCAATTGTCATGTGTTCAAATTGAGGATATGGGTACACAAAGGGACTGTGATGTCACAAATGCCTTATGTGTTTTCAAAGGTACTTAAGGGTCATGATACCTTTAGGATTCACAGTTGTGATGAGGTCACAATGGGTTTTTGATGCTATAATGATTTTGTAATATCTCAAACACATGTCCAATTTGAATTGCTACTATTTCACAAAGTGCATACAAGTTCACAGAAGGAGCGTGGAGTCCTAAGGCACATGAATCTTTTTAAATGTTATGAGGCCATATTAGGTTTCTGAAAACACAGTGGAACAGTGATATCACCATGGCAATGTCAACTCACTACATCATGTCAGAATATTGTTTTGGTGTCACAAATAGTTGATGATGCCACATTGGTGATGAAATCACAAAAGAGTGGTGATGTCACAATGTGCTGGCCATGTCACAATGACATGATGGTTCTCAATTGTCTTTAACTTACAATGAGTATATGAGTTCACAAAGGGACTGTGGTTTCTCCAAAAGTTTGTGGTGTCACATATTGAAATCCTAAAAGGTTTGTGATGTCAGAATTTGACACAATGGTTATGACATCTGGCAGTGTGGTGTCACCATGATCATGATGTCACTGTGAATTTGTGATATCAAATGTCATATGTGAAATCTAATGAGGTCACCAACAGATTATGAGGAAAGAAAGGCATGTCACAAAAGTTATGATGACAGGATAGGTTTGTGATGTCACGGTCTGTTAGTGATATCACAATGGCAATGTGATGTGCAAAGGGGTTTTGATGTCACAATGATTATGACTTCATGATTTGTTTATGATATCCACCTATATGCCACATTTGAATTCGAATGAAATCACAGAAAAGGGATTCATAATGTGTCGATGATATCACAATGACATTGTGAAATTATAATTTTATCATATTTTAGTTTTGTGATTTCACAATGAGCGGATGGTATCACAACGACAATGTGATGTCACAGTTGTGATGACCTCACAAACTTTTTGATGTTAAAATGTCATGTCTGATTCTCAATTATCAATATTTCACAGTGGGGTTTGGGTACACAAAGGCACTGTTATGTCACAAAGATATGTATTTTTTCAAAGGTTATAAGAGGTCATAATAGATTTGGGATGTCACAATGTGATCCTGGTGTCTAAACAGCAATGTGATGTCACAATGGATTCATGATGTCACAGTGGTTTTGAGGTCACAATGGGTTAGTTAGGTCATGAGTTTGTAATATCACAATTATTTGTCCAATTTCAATCGCTATTAGTTCACTATGAGGACACTGTTATAACCAGCAGTACCCCTATAATCCACGTGAACAGATAATCATCATGTCCTCCTGGTCTGGACCACCAGAAAGGGGGGGTGCATGCCGCTGGAGTGGGCAGGACATGCTGCTGAAGAGATAGGATGTTAAGCCCCTCATGGTTGGCTGCCAAAAAGTTATTGGGCATCGATATTTGGAAAGTGATGATTGAAAACTGTTATGCAGGAAACATATTTTAGTGGGGGCAGGGTACAGCCTATATGTAGGTTGCATGTTCAGAGCAACAGAAGGGGGAAGAAAAAGGGGAAAGGTCTGGAAGGAAAGAAGTGATGAGACTGCAGGAGTGTAAAGACCTGGAAGGAGAGGAAATTTAGGGAGAGCAGGAGGTGAAGGACGGCAACTGGCCACCTGGACAGGGCAGGGAAGGCCTGTCAAGAGTACAGCAACCTGAAGAGAAGAAGGGAATGGTGGAAGGAAAAAATGAAAATACCTGAAAGATAGGACAGGTCTGTAGAGAAGGAGAATGAAAAGAAAGGAAAAAGCCTTGTCCTTTGAAGTGTGAAGCTTTGGAGATGATTATTTTGGGGGTTGGTTGTTTGAAGACCAGTTAACAAACGGCTGGGCTGCTCTTTGGAGGTATGAGGGTTCATAGTTGAGGCTGCAATTAGCTCTGGGGCTCCAGCCCAGGACAAGGTAGTCGCTTGTTACAAAATTTATGAAGCCAAGACAGGTTTGTGATGTTACATTGCATTAATGATATCACAAAATCAATATGAGGTCACAAAGGGATTGCAATGTCACAATGGTGATGTGGTCACAATGGGTTTCTGAAATCAACCTATATGCCACATTTGAGATAGAATAAAATCACAGAATAGGCAATCACATTGTCTCTATGACCTCACAATGAAAATGTGATGTCATAATGCTACGATGTCATTGTCATTTTGGGATGTCACAATGGACTGATGGTATCCTAACAGCAATGTGATCTCACGCTGTAGATTATGTCACAAAGCGTTTGTAATGGTACAATGGCATGTCTGATGTCAGTTGTCCTTTATTCACAATGAGAATATCGTTACCCAAATGGACTGTGTTGTTACAAACACCATGTGCTTTTTCAAAGGTGCTAAGAGATCACAAGAGTTTTGGGATATCACAAGGTGATCGTGATATCACTGTGGCAATGTGATGTCACAATGGGTTTGTGACGTCACAGTGGTGATAAGGTCACACTTGGATAGTGATGTCACAATGAAATTATAATATCACCACTACATGTCCAATTTTATTCTACTAGATCACAATGAAGATACAAATTAACATAAGGAGCTAGAAGTCAGAAAGGCCATAAATTTTGTAAAATATTATGAGGACATAATAGGTTGGTGAAAATGCAATGGGACAGAGATAGCCCATTGGCAATGTGATGTTACCATTAAATGAGATAGTATTGTTTTGAAGTCAGAAATGGTTATCCATACAGGTGATGCAGTCACATAGGTTTGTGATTTCACAATGGGATGGTGATCTCACAATCTCATGCCAGATCTCTAATTGACAATGAATATATAAGTTCATAAGGGATATTGATGCATCCAAAGGCATATGTTGGCACAAGTGTAATGGGTCTTAACAGGTTTGTGATGTCACAATGTGACTCAGTGTTCATGACATCTGGCAGTGTGATGTCACAGTGGATTTCTAATATCACATATCATACCTGAAGTATGAGTTAAAAAATTTATGAACTCAGTGATGCCGAAGAGATCGCACTGGCAGCATGTCAAAAAATTTATGAGACTAGGACAGTTTTGTGATGTAACAGTGGGTTAGTGATATCATAATGGCAATGTGGTGTCATCAAGGTATTGTGATGTCATAATGATTATGTGGTCACAATATATTTCTGATATCAACCTACCTGCCACATTTGAAATAGAATGGAATCACAGAATAGGCATTCCAATGTATCTATGACATCACAATGATCATGTAATGTCATAATGCTATGATGTCATTGTTTTATGATGTCACAATGACAATGTGATGTTACACTGGTAATGATGTCACAAAGTTTTTGCGATGTTAAAATGGCATGTATGACCTCAATTGTCATTAGCTCAAAATGAGGGTATGGGTACACAAATGGCCTGTGATGTCACAAAGGCCATACTTTCTTTCAAAGCTTCTGAGGTTATAATAAGTTTGGGTTGTCACAATGTGATCATGGTGGCACAATGGCAATGTGATATCACAATGAGTTTGTGATGTCACCGCAGTGATGAGGTCACAATGAGTTAGTGATATCTCATCAAGTTTGTAATATAACAACGACATATACAATTTCAATTTCTTCTAATTCACTATGAGGAGACTGTAATAACCAGTGGAGCCAGAAATATCTGTGGGAGCCATTAATCTTTGTAAATTCTTGGCCTGGCCCACCGGAGAGTGTGGGGAAATCCACCAAAGGTGGAGATGTCAAGCCTCACATGGTGAGCTGTCAGGAAGTGATTGAACATTGGGCAGTTTGGGAAGTGACGGTTGAAAACTGTTAGTCAGAAGACCCGTTGGAGTGAGGAGGGGTACAACCTATATATAAGTTGCATTTTCAGAGCACTGGAAGGGGAGATAAAAATGAGAGCTACCCGGATGGAAGAAAGTGGTAAGACAGCAGGAAGCGAAAAACCTGAGAAGAGAGGAAGCAGAAAAGTGGTTATTAGGGCAGAGTAGTGCAGGCCTATGGAGACTGAAGAGGCCTGAAGAGAAGAAGAAAGTGGTGGAAAGGAAAAAGAGAAAGACCAGAAAGGAATGACAGGTCTGTAGTGAAGGAGGGAGTAATGGAAAAGTTAAAAGCCTTGCCCATTGAGGTTTGGAGCTTTGGAGATCATAAATTTTTGGCTGGTGGGTTGCAGACCAATTAAGATAGGGCGGGGCTGCCCATTGGATGTCTGAAGTTTGATGGTCAAGGCTGCTCTTGGACCTGGTTATCCAGTCCAAGATAAGGTAATCACAGTCTCCTTTCTAGTGTAAATTGGTTTATTATATTAAATGTGACTCAATGGTTTGTCTCCTTGCCTTAGAGGTAATAAGTACACGAGTTCACAGAAAGAGATTGAAGTCTCAAAGGTCGTGAATCCTTTAAGATGTGATGTGGCCATAATTGGTTTGTAAAAACACAATGGGACAGTGAAATAACAATGCCCATACCACAATATCATGTCAAAATAATGCTTTGATACCACAATTAGTTGTTAATACCATTCTCGTGATGAGGTCACAATAAGTTTGTGATGTCACAATAGGTTCATGATGTCAGAGTGACATGGGATATCTCAATTGTCATTAATTGACAATGAATATATGAGTTAAAAAAGGGACTGTAATGTCTCCAAAGGTATGTGTTGTCACAAATGTGATGCCGTTCTAACAGCTTTGTGATGTCACAATATGACACAATGGTCATGACATCTAGCAGTATGATGTCATAAGGGATTTCTGATATCACATGTCATACCAGAAATATGAGATTTAAAACAGATTATGAGCTCACAAAGCCGTACTATATGACGATGGCAGCATGTCACAAAACTTATAAGGACAGGACTGGTTGTGATGGCACAACAGGTTAATGATATCACAATGGCAATGTGATGTCACAAAGGATTGTGATATCACAATGGTTATATGGTCAAAATGGGTTTCTGAAACAGAGTGAATTCACAGAATAGGCCTTCACACTGTTAAGTCATAACAATGTCACTGTGATTTATAATGCTATGATGCCATTGTTGTTTGGTGATGTCACAATGAGCTGATGGTGTCATAAAGAAAATTTGATGTCACTGCTGATTTATGATGTTACAATGGTTATGAGGTCACATTATGTTTCTGATATCAACACACATGTCAAATTTGAAATAGAATGAAAAAGCCGGGCGCCGGTGGCTCATGCCTATAAACCTAGCTACTCAGGAGTCTAAGATCTGAGGATCGCAGTTCAAAGCCAGCTCAGGCAGGAAAGTCTATGAGACTCTTATCTCCAATGAAAACCAGTAGAAAACCAGAAGTGGCTCTGTGGCTCAAGCAATAGAGTGCTCACCTTGAGCTGAAGAACAGGGACAGCACCCAAGCCCAGAGTTCAAGCCCCACGACCGAAAAAAAAAGATTAAAAACAGGCATTCATAATCCTTTTATAACATCACAATGGCAGTGTGATCTCATAATGCTATTTTGTTATTGTAGATTTGTGATGTCAAAAGTAGTTGATGCTTCCATAATGACAATACTATGTCACACTGATGATGTCACAAAGGATTCGTGATGTTACAATAGCATGTTTGATATCAATTGTCAGTTCATAATGAGGGGATAGTTACACAAAGGGACTGTGATGTCACAAAGCCCATGTGTTTTTTCAAAGGTGCTAAGAGGTCCTAATAGGTTTGGGATGTCACAATGTGATAGTGATGTCAAATGGCAATGAAATTCACAATGGGTTTTTGATGTCACATTGGTGATGAAATCAAATAATTTTGTGAAGTCACATCTCATAATCACATGTCCAATTTCAGTTGCTACTATTTCACAATGAGGATATGAGTTCATAGAAGAAGACTGAAGTATAAAAGGCTATGAATTTTCTAAAATGCTGTGAAGACACAGTAGGTTTTGGAAAACACAGTGGAACAGTGACATCACAATGGCAATATGATGTTGCAATATGATGACTTAATAATGTCTTGATATCACAATTGGTGATGCCACACGTGATGAGTTTACAATAGGTGTGTGATGTCACCATGGGTTGGTGATATCAAAATGACACATGTGATTTCAATTGTCATTAACCCACAATGAGTATATAAGCTCACAAAGGGACTCTGATGTCTCAAAAGGCATGCATTGTCACAAAAGTGATGAAGTCCTAACAGGTGTGTGTTGTCAGAATGTGACAAAATGCTCATAACATCTATCAGTGTGATGTCACCATGATCAAGATGTCACACTGGATTCGGTCATCACATTTAATACCTGGGTTGGATATGAGAGGATTGGAATTTCACATTGGGTTAGTGATATCACTATGGAAATGTGCGTTCATGAAGGGATTTTGCCACCACAATGGCTATGAGATCACAATGTGTTTCTACTATAATAGGTTTCTGCTGTCACAATTGGTTGGAAATGTCACAATGGCATGCAGGATCTCAAATGTCATTAATTCACAATGAAGATATGAGTTCACAAAGGGACTGTGTTGTCTCCAAAGTCATGTGTTGGCACAAATGTGATGAAGCCCTAACAAATTTGTGAGTTCACAATGTGACACCATGGTCTTGATGTCTATCAATGTGATGTCACAATGTTCCTGTCAGAGTCAATTTCTGATATCATATTTCATACCTGGATTATTATGAGTTTGAAAACAGATTATAAGCTTACTAAAGGCCTAAAATATCCTAATGGCAGCATATCGCACAAGTTATAACTAAAAACTCATGGTCTTGGGAGCTTAAGATTATTTCTTTGAAATTGTATCCTCATTGTGAACTAGTAGAAATTCAAATTGGACATGTCATTGTGATATTACAAACTCATAGTAACATCACACACTCATTGTGACCTTCTCACTACTGTGACATCACAAAACCATTGTGATATCACATTGCTACTGTGCCTTCACAATCACATTGTGACATCACAAAGCTATTGTGAACTCTTGAGATGTACAAGTTGTTATGTCGAAAATGAATTTTACAACTTTCGTGTGAGGGGGGGAGTGGGAGTGGGGAGGATTGGGTGGGGGGGCAGGAGGACGATGGGAAGGGGAAACAAAGGAAGAGGCTACAATGCTTGATAAGAAATGTACTCATTATCTTGCCCATGTAATTTTAACCCCTCTGTACAGTATTTTCACAATGAAAAAAACATAAAAAAAGAAAAAAACCCATGACCTCTGTGGCATCACAGACCCTTTGTGTACTCATAACTTCATAATGAAGTAATGAAAATTGTTATCACTCGTAGCATTGTATAATCACAAATGCTTTGTGCAATAATTATGACTGTGAAATCACATTGTCATCATGACACCACCATTCATTGTGACATCACCAAACCCCAATGACACCATACCATATTTTTATTTTTTTCTTCTGTGAGTTTTTTTATTGTAAATACAGTGTACAGAAGGATTACAGTTACATGAGCAAGGTAATGAGTACATATACTGTCAAACATTGCTGCCTTGAGATCACATTGTCATTTTCATGTCATAGACCCATTTTGAATGCCTATTCTTTGATTTCATTCTATCTCAAATGTGCCATCTGCCTTGATATCAGGAAACCATTGTGAACTCATAAGCTTTGTGACATCTAAATCTCTTTGTCACAGCACATTGCCTTTGTTATGTCACTAACCCACTGTGACATCAAATACCTCTCCTGTTCTCATAATTTTGTGACATGCCATTGTGATATAGTAGTGAGTTCGACCTCGTATTTCAGATATGACATGAGATATCTAAAATCCAGTGTAACATCATGATATCACACCGCTGGACATCATAACCATTGTGTCACTTTGTGACATCTCAGACCTGTTAGTTCTTCACCTTTTTGACTACATATGCTTTGCTGACATCAGAATCCTTTCCCAAACTCATATACTCATGGTGTGTTAAGGACAATTGAGATCCCACATGCCATTGTGCCATCACCAACCCCTTGGGACATCTCAAATCTATTGCAATCTCCTCATCAATATTGTGTCACCAATTGTGACATCAAAACATTCTTATAACATGATGGTGAGATATCATATTGTCATTGTGAAATCACTGTCCCATTGGGTTTTCACATAGTATGACCTCATACTATGGAGCTTCTTCTATCACCTGGTATCCTCATATTGAATTATGAGTCATTGAAATTTGATATATCATTCTGATATTACAAACTGTAACATTGCAAAACCATTATGACCTCATCACCACTGTGACATCAAAAACCCAATGGCATATCTCATTTCCATTGTGACATTATGGATCACATTGTGCCATCCCAAACCTATTATGATCTCTTACCACCTTTGAAAACACACATGGCCTCTGAGACATCACAGAACCTTTTTTTATCCATATCCTCATGGGGAACTAATGAAAATTGACATCAGATATACCATTGAAACATAACAAATCCTGTCTGACATAATCATAATTGTGACATCATGTTGCCATTATGACACCATCAGCTTATTTTGACATGTAAAACTACAATGACATCATAGCATTGTAACATCACATTGTCATTCTGATGTTATAGAGACACCTTGTGTTTGCTTATTATGTTATTTGATTCTATTTCTAATGTGGCATGTCAGTTGATACCAGAAATCCATTGTGAGTTCATGACCATTGTGATATAACGATGCCTTACTAGCATCACATTGCCAGTGTGATGTCACATTGCCAAATTTATGTCAAAAAGGGATTTTGATATGACAATGGTTATGACATCACCATGAGTTTCTGATATCAATCCACATACCACATTTCAAATACAATGAATCACAGATTTGGCACTCATAATGTGACAATGATGTCACAATGACAATGGCAAATGCTATACTGTCATTATTTTGTGATGCCACCGTAAGCTAAAAATGTCATAAAAACAATATAATGTCACACTGGTTATTATGTCACACAGGGTTTATTATCTTACAATGGTTATGAGGTCACAATGTGTTTCTCATATCAACTGATATGCCACATTTGAAATAGAATGAAATCACAAGATATACGTTCACAATGTGTCTATGTAAGCAAAATGGCAATGCGATGTCATAATGCTATGATGTCACTATAGCTTGGTGATGTTACAATGAGCTGATGGTGTTATAATGACAGTCTGATGTCACACTGGTTATGATGTCACAATGGCATGTCAGATCTTAATTGCCATTAGTTTATAGTGAGGATATGAGGATGAAATCACAATGACATAAACAAATGAACTGGGATGAAACAAGGCCATGTGTTTTTGTCAAAAGTGCTAACGTTCCTAACAGGTTCTGGTTGTCAAAGTGTTCATGATATAAAAATGGGTTAGTGATGTCAAAACTAGTTTGCAATATCACATCTTATTTCAATTTTCATGTCATTTTTTTTTTTTTGGGTCCGGTCGTGGGGTCTGAACTCTGGGCCTGGGCGCTGTCCCTCAGCTCTTCAGCTCAAGGCTAGCACTCTACCACTTGAGCCACAGCGCCACTTCCGGCTTTTTTCTTTTTTTGTTTATGTGGTGCTGAGGAATCGAACTCAGAGCCTCGAGCATGCAAGGCAAGCGATCTACCACTGAGCCACCTTCCCAGCCCTTATTTCAATTTTCAATTGCTACAAGTTCACAATGCTACGAGTTCACGGAAGGAGCTTGATGTCTCAAAGGCCATAATTTTCTAAGATGTGATGAGATCATAATAGGTTTGTGAAAGCATGAGGGTTCAGTAATATAACAATTGCAATATGATGTCAAATTATAATGTCATAAGAGTGTTGTTATATCACAATTAGTTGGTGATGCCATAATAGTGATGAGTTCAAAATAGTTTTGTGATGTCGCAGTAGTTTGGTGATGAGAAAATGGCATTCCAGACCTCAATTGTCACTAACTCATAATGAGTACATGAGTTTAGAATGGGATTGTGAGGATTCCAAAGGCATTTGTTGGCACAAATGTGATGAAGTCAGAACAGATTTGTGATGTGACAATGTGACACAATGGTCATTACATCTAGCAGTGTGATGTCACAATATTCATAATTTCACAGTATTTTTATAATATTTAATGTCATACCTGAAATAATATGAAGTTGAAAATAGATTGAGCTCTCAATGGGCCTAACACAGTGGCAACATGTCACAAAACTTAGGATAGGACATGTTTGAGTTGTCACAGTTGTTTAGAGATATCACAATGGCAATATTATATCACAAAAGAATTGTCAAGTCACAATGGTTATGAAGTCAAAATGTGTTTTTGATATGAACCCACATTTGAGGTTCACTCTTTTTTGCTAGGACTCTGGGCCTGGGCGCTGTCCCTCAGCTCTTCAGCTCAAGGCGAGTGCTCTACCACTTGAGATACAGCGCCACTTCTGGTTTTCTGGTGGTTTATTGGAGATAGGAGTCTCACGGTCTCTCCTGCCCGGGCTGGCTTAGAACCGTGATCCTCAGATCTCAGCCTCCTGAGTAGCTAGGATTAAAGTGTGAGCCATCAGTGCCCGGCTGAACCCACATTTGAAATACAACGAAATCACCTAATAGGCCTTCATAATGTATATATGTTGTCACAATGACAATGTGGTGTCAGTGGTATGATGTCATTACAGATTTTTGATGTCACAATGACCTGATGTTGTCATAATGACAATGTGATGTCACATCAATGATTATATTGTAAATGCTTTGTGATATCACAATAGCATATCTGATCTCAATTGATATTTCACAATGAGGATATGGATACACAAAGGGACTGTGATGTCACAAAGGCCATGTGTTTTTTCAAAGGTGCTAAAGATGTCATAATGGGTTTCAGAGGCATCAAGGTGATTGTAATATCACAATAGCAATGTGATATCACAATGGCTTTGTGCTGGCACATTGGTGATGAGGTCACAATGGACAGGACAGGTTTGTGATGTCAGAACAGGTTAATGATATCACAACGGCACTGTGATGTCACAAAGGGATTTTCATGTCACAATGGCTTTGAGGTCACAATGGATTTCTGATATCCACCAATATTGCTAGCTTGTAATAGAATGAAATCACAGAATAGGAATTTGCAATATGTCTATATTGTCACTATGACAGACAATGTCATAATATTATGATATTTAAGTTTACTGATGTCAAAATGGCCTGTCTAATCTTATTGGTAATTAAATTACCATGAGGATCCCAAAAGTTGCTATGTGCTGATTCCTTCAAAAGGCACATTGTGCTGAATCCATTACACAGGATCCCTTGTGCTTTTTTTTAAAAGTGTGCTGTGTGATGTTATCCCAAAAGATTCAATATTCTGAGTCCTTGAGAGGACAATCTCACACACACACACACACACACACACACACACACACACACACACACACACACACACACACAAGGAATGTTACCTTGCACTTGCTTGGTGTGTGGGGTAGATGGAGAAGAGTCTCCCCCAGTGGTTTGTCTGAGGGGATTCTTCAGTTCCCCCAGGCAGCTGCTGGGGATTGGGGGAAACCCTGAGCTGAGGTGAGGCTGCTTCTGCCATAGCCTGGTAGCCTTAGGGCAGAGTCAGGGCAGCACAAAGCCAGGGGAGGGGGAATGGCTGAGGTGGGGAGGGGGAGTGACTGAGGGGAGGACAGGGCATGGCTGAAGGGGCACATATTTGCTGCAGCCAGGGGCACACGGGAGCTGGCATACTTGCGCAGCAGGGGCTGGGCAGCCTGGGTGAGAAGTGGGGGCAGAGAGAGAACAGAGAAGAGCAGGCACATGCACCAGGGGTGGCAGCATCATGACTGGCCTCCACTTCTGTAGGAGCACAGGTCTGGGCCAGGAGCAGAGAGGACACCAAGCCAGCACAGCAGGCACATACCTCTCACAGCCCCAGGGAGGCTCAGAGGCCAGGTAGACCCTGAGTCCAAGGCCCCTGCACCAGGAGCTCAGCTGTGGAGGGGGCAAGCTCAGCCCTGCCACCTGCCCGCCCCTGCCCCGGCCCCTTCTCTTGCCCTCCCCATGGCACCACGTTTGAAACAGGTTGCTGCCAGCTTGGACCCGTAGCGCCTGTTGGAGTCATCCAGCGATGGTGCACCCCTGGCCTCCTTGCTGCCCTGACGGGTCTCAGTCCCCAGTGGAAGGCCCTCGGGTCTGCACCTCACAACCTCCACCTAGCCCCCACCCCCACGGAATCAGACCCCTGACTCCTGCCTCCCTTCTTGTGTCACAAACACCCCTCCCCAGCACCAGGCAGGCCAGATCTGACTGCCACAAATGTGCCCCAGGAGTGGGGATGGGGGAGTGGATGTTGATCCTGGGATCCTACCCCCATCCCTAGTGGCCAGTGTCCCAGGAAAAGGGCAGATGCTGGGATGGGTGAAGAGGAGGTGCCACTTAACCCCTTGCCTAGAGCAGTGGGAGCCACAGAGCTTTGCATCTGCACCCTTCCTCTCCTTTGGGGGAACCTGGTGGCTTTAGTCAGAGGTGGGGAGCAGCACCTCCACACCTGCCTTCGTGGGATTTTTCCTTTTTTCTGGGGGTGGGGAGTGTTGGATGCAGAAGATAGCCCCCGCTTCTGTGTGACCACTTGTCTTTTGTGCTCGGTCACCCTTTCCCCTGAGGAGAGTCCCAGAAGAGCCCACTAAGGAGGTGAGGGCACTAGGGGTCAGATAGAAGGTGAATGTCTGGGAAGAACACGCCCCTCAAACACACATACATCCTGCCTGTTCCCCTCCACTCCAGCTGTCAACATCTCTCACAGGGTGATCACATTTCCCAGCTCTGCCACCATCTGCTGGTGCTCCAGGTCCATCTGGTTTCCTCATCCTCCCCAAGAATTGACCAAGTCACCCAGAAGCATCTAGGCTGGAAGTAGAAAGTTCATCCATGTATGTAGCCTTTAGGACCCCATCCATTTCCCCAACACTGCCCCCACCCCGGGTCAGACACTTCTCTGGGGGCACCATGACCTCCTGCTTATTTTGAGTCCAGGCTCTGAAGAGCAACCTGTCTTAGGACTTCTTCACCCAGAGTCCTGGCCTAGGGTTCTGGTGAATGGGGAGTCAAGGCTGGTTATTCCCAAGGGAAAGTGTCTGGCCCTGGAGATAGGTAGAGGCAGGGTGGTTCAGCATTATTAGAGCGGTGCTTCCTTGGGTTGAGCCCCTGGTTCTGACAAGGAAACTCCCGTGCTCCAGCTTATACATTGTCCCAGATGAGGAACCAACAAACTCAGGAGGGGCACTATTCTGAGTCTATGTATATGTGTGTGTGTGTGTGTGCATGAAGAGAGAGAGAGAGAGAGAGAGAGAGAGAGAGAGAGAGAGAGAGCCTGACTGTGCTCAGGTGAGTGATCAGTTGGCAAATTGCAGGCGCTGCATGGATGAGTCTACAGTTACTGTTCTGGATTTGTGTGTGTGTGTGTGTGTGTGTGTGTGTGTGTGTGTGTGTGTGTGTGTGTGTGTGTGTGTATTTGCTGTTCTTTTTTCATCAATGCCAGGTATGATACGAGCCATAATTTTTGTTTTCACCTTCACTGTTTCATGGCTCCTTTGCGGAAGATTTCAGTAGATGTTCCTTTCCACCTCTCTCTTCCCCTTTTCTATAGCCCACAGTAGCTGCTGGGCCTGCGTGGGTATCCCCTAGGAGGCCTGTGTGACCCACAGACCAAAGTGGACACGTTCTGTCTTAAGCCTGAAGGCTTGTGAGATGAGTGTGACCACAGCCGCACTCTTCCAGCCAGAGAGTCTGCTCTTGTTTGTATAGTTGGAGCTAATTCAAGGGTTGGGAATGTGTCTGCCAAATGTAATTAGGGAATGAGATGGAGGGGGGGAGTAGGGCAGGGGTTGTGAAGCTAGGAGGGTCTGGGAAATGGTGAACGGTGTGACATTGCAGATGGTTCACCACTACCGAGGATGAGAGGGCATCTTTACCCAGGGCATTGACGGTGACCATGGGCATCTGGGCAGGGGGCTCTGGCACCCCACTGGTGGCGTGAATTCCCTCCTGGGGGAGTGCACTGGTGGGACGTCCTCCCTGGAGTCCTGAAGACTTTAATCTGTGTCCTGCCTGTGCTGTTTCCAGCTGGGCAGTGGTAGACAAATGCATTTCCCCCTGCTGGAGCCTGCTCGGTATCAGGCGATGGCAGTTAGCTAAGGCTTGCTGAATGTGTTTCTGTAAACTACTGTGGGCTGTCTGGAAAGAAAGGGGACCACTAATTTTGGAACCCTTTAAGTTTGATTGGGATAACTGAAATGTCACCTTTTCCAGGGTTTTTTCTTGAAGCTGGCAATTTCCACTAACGCCTGGGATTATGGGTCAAACTACACAGACTGTTTCAGCCAAAAATCAATGACATTCAAAGTATCACAAGCAGAGTTCCCAAGCCAGATGGTCTCCTGCGATGAACATCATGCCTTGATTGCTTTTATGCGGCTGCTGTTGATTCTCCTCTGACTCTCTCTAGTGTGACCCCCAGAGTTGAGTGAAGGTTAAAGTACTTGAGGCAGTGACCATTTGTTGCTTGTTTCAGAGCAGAGCAACACGTGGTGCTAAAGCACCTAGTTGTGTGCCTTCATAAGACCTGTAAATACTTAGCTCGGGGCTCTCCTCCTGGGCTCCACTGTGTCAGAGTGTAGGACAAGGCCTGAGCTGCAGCCCATTTAAATAAAACAGCTGTAGAGTCTGACTCTCGGTGGTCTCCTTGGTGGGGGTCCTGTGACCTAGACATAACATTGAGGATGTCATGGGGAGCAGAGATTGTGACCTCACCATCCCTAGCCTGCCAGCTGAGAGTAGAGAGGATTCTCAGCACCTGCACTGGACTCTGGGAGATTTAGAAACCCAAGATGCCTCGAGGATCCTTCCTCAGTAACATGAAACTTGGGGGTTGAGATGTGGTTGGCCATCCTGGCTGGCCCCAGCGGTAGGAGAGTAGGCCCCTTGAGCCTGGCCTTCAGCTCATGGGAATCTCATTCACACCTGAGAGGGGAATTGAGTGCCACAGAGCTGGTCAGCCGTTGGCCAGAGATCTTTGAGAAGATAGGCATCCCAGAGGCTGCGGAATCCAGCGAGTACACCCTGGATCATGTCTTCAGAGCCAAAACAGTTAAGTTTGGTGGCACCAGGATAGTGGGAAGAGGGAGGAGGGAGAACTGTGGGAGAGCTACATCAGGCTTTGCCTCGCTCACCAGGATGCTTACACGAATGGGATGGGACTTTTCTGTAGTATTTTTGTTGACAGATGCTCATTTATTTATCTAACAAAGAATTACAGTGTGCGCCAGGCTCTGGAGGTCATAGACAATGAGAGTTCCCAGTGCTGGTTCCACAGCACATGAAGAAACCTTGGTTTGAGCTGGATGCCGGTGCTTCATGCCTGTCATCCTAGCTACATAGGAGGCTGTGATGGGAGGATCGATGCTTGAGGCCAAGGCAGGAAAGCCTGTAAGACTCTTATCTCCAACTAACTAGCAAAAAGAAAAACCAGAAGTGGATGTGTGGCTCAAGCCATAGTCTGTTGGCCTTGAGTAAAAAGGCTCAGGGACACCACTTAGGCTCCAAATTCAAGGCCAGGAATGAGAGAAAGGAAGGAAAGAGAGAAAGAGGAGGGAAGGCTGGATGGAGAAAAAGAGGAAAGGAAGGAAGAAGGGAGAACATGTGAGCCTTGGTTTGGAGTCCCTGGATCAAGGGAGCAAACCATTCACAACCTATGTGGGGACAATTTCAGAGCCTAAAGCCAGTATGTAGGACCAAGCTACTGACACCTCAGCAACTTTCTGACATTCAGGAGCTGTGTGGTAGCCGACTGCAGAGGGAAGCAGCCTAGGGAGGACACTAGGACTCAGGATGGGTCACCAGGTTTCAATCATCCGTTGCGCCAATGAGTTTATTTTCTGGTCACATAAGAACAAGCTGTCCAAGGGCTAGGGAGGTATTCGTGTGAGGGAGTGTCGGGGGGGGGGGCAGGATAAGCAAGAAGATGAAGAAGGAGGACGATCACAGGTCAGGAATGTCAGGACATTGGAGCCATGATTTTGCCTGACAACCTAGACCAAAAGTGATAGAGCCTTTGACCCAGCCACACTGCTATTAAGAGTCCTGGCACATTGGGTTCTCCATTGACCACCTGGCTATCGTCCACTGCAGGATGCCTGTGCAGTACATCCTTGGGGACTGGGACTTTCCAGGGCTCAATCTGAAGTTGACACACCACCCTGTTCTTTCCTCCTCTAGAGACAAAAGTAAGCTGGCCACTAGCACAAGACAGCCAGGGAATGAGGGTGGGAGTGAGGACCCTTGTTGCCCCAGACTTGCTCTATGGGGCGCTAGGACCTCGTGATTGCCTTTCTCAGTGGCAGAGATGGGTCTCTTTGGTGGCTCAGCCTTTAGTCTAGGTGGCAGATCTGAGATTCAGAGAGGGCAGACTGAAGGTGGGGCAGGTTTGAATAGAGGCTGGTGGGAAAACCAGAGGCACTGGTCTCTGAGCAGGGTTTTTCTTTGAGTATACTCACAACCCAGGAACATTCCGGGGATAGATCAGCCCTTTTCTCCTTCCTGAGAGAGAGAGACCTGGAGCTCTGCGTCCCTTGGCCAAGAAATCCTTTCATTCCCACATCCTGTGGTTGGATAACTAGACCTCACCTCCCTACCCAGTGAAGAGGCAGGACAGTGAGAGATCTTGCGTCTTTGATAAGGTCACGGGATCCTGAATATGAGATTGTATTTGAACATCCTAACTTGGTGCATGGTAAGTTCCATCTAAGGTTACCATGATGTAGGACATAGAATCTAGAGAATCAGAGCAGGATGGGGTCTGTTCTAGGAGTCTTGAGTATTATGTGTGAGCTTTCAGCTCCCATATGCCCACCTGCTTCCCTTTCTTGGGTGGGTCATTGCTAGAAAAAGCTTGAAACTAGAGACTGGGTCCTATCCCTTGTCATTTATACTCTAATCTAGCACTCTACCATTTGAGCCACAGCTCCACTTCCAACTTGTTTGGGTGTTTATAATTGGAGATAAAGAGTTCTCATGGACTTTGTTGCCAAGGGTGGCATCCAACTGTGGTCCTCAGATCTCAGTCTCCTGAGGGTATAGGATGAGAGGCATGGAAAAGTATCTTTGGCCGGGTGGCATTAGCTCATGACTGTCATCCTAGGAACTCAGGAGGTGAGATCTGAGGATCAGAGTCAAAGCCAGCCTGGGCAGGAAAAACCCTGAAGCTCTTATCTCCAATGAACCACCAGAAAAGCAGAAGTGGTGTTGTGTTATGGCTTAAGTAGTAGAGTTCTCGCCTTGAGCTGAAATGCTCAGGGACAGCACCCAGGCCTAAGGTTCAAGCCCCACAACTGAAAAAAGAAACAAAGTAAAACATATTTGCCTGCAAAGGATGGTCCAGGTGTGGGAAGGACGAAGAGGGGGGTGCTGTGATTGGGAGACCAGGTGCTCGCCCCACTGTACAGACATTTCTAAGAACTCCCCAAGTTTACCCCAGCTTGAAGCCACAGCTTCAAGAGGACATGGCTTGTGGCAGGCAGGGAGTGGGCGAATGGGGTGGGATTGCTGTGTCTGTATTCTCTCCAATAAAGATGGATTTGGATGCTTGGTGACAAAATCTGAAGTGAAGGGTTGCAAGAAGTTTGTAGCCTTATAAGATGGTTTTCCTCTGGGTATGTGAAGGTGGCTGAAACCGGAAGTTGCCAGTGGCTCACAACTGTCATCCTAGCTACTCAGAAGGCTGAGATGTGAAGACCATGGTTCACAGCCAGGTTGGGCAGAAAAGTCTGTGAGACTTGATGTCCAATGGACCACCAGAGAACAGGAAGTGGTGCTGTGGCTTAAGTGGGAGAGTACTCACCTTCAGCTGAAAAGTTGAGGGACAGTGATCTGTCCCAGAGTTCAAAGCCATGACCAATAACAATAAAAGAGGTGGCTAAGTTTTCTGCATAGCAGTGTGTATGGTATGAAATGCCATGCTGGTCTATGAGACATTCCAGATATGTGAGAGGCTCAATGTTTTGTCTTCAGTGGGTCTGAGGTCGGTAGTGCCACCTTCTTGGGGGTGGGATGTGATCCTAATGGAATGAGTTCATGGTTCTGTTTTCAGGAACTGCTGAACCCTTGGGCTATCTGTGTGTGTGTGTGTGTGTGTGTGTGTGTGTGTGTGTGTGTGTGTGTCTGTCTGTCTGTCTGTCTGTCTGTCTGTTTGTATCTATGTCTGTGTTTGTTTGAAGGTACAAGAACTGGGCCTTGAACTCAAGGCCTAGGTGGTGTTCCTGACCTTTTGTGGTCAAAGCTAGTGCTCTGACACAGTAGTCACAGCTCCCTCTGTGGCTATTTGGTAGTTCACTGTAGATAAGAGCTCTCAGACTTTCCTACAAGGGCTGACTTTTAAAAGTGATCCTCAGACCTCAGCTTCCTGAGTAACTAGGATGACAGACAGGAGCCACCTTTGCCGGCCGTGTGTGTGTGTGTGTGTGTGTGTGTGTGTGTGTGTGTGTGTGTGTGTGTGTTTGTATGTTTGTGTGTGAGTGAATGTGTGTGGAAGTGGGTTGTAACAAGGAGCACTGGGCCCTTTTGTAACTTCTAACCACTATCTTTGGGTGGTGTATGGGCTTTGTGGCTGAAGTCTGGGGGCCTGGAAGGGTGAGACGCTTGTATGGGACTCAACACCATTAAATTATAAGACCAAGGGATCTTTGTGCCCTGGAACTGTCTACTCACTTGGGCCTGGTGGTGGCAGAGAGAGCTTGGGAGGACCTGGGGGTGGGGCCCACAGGGGGTGGCTCCTCAGGGGGACAGAGAGTGTGACCAGCATTTAGTAAGGATGCGAGTCCTGTTAGTATGAAGCGTATTGGCGTCGGTCAGACTCTGGGTCTTCTGATCATGACGTCTGAGGGGGGAGCCTACCCTATTTTAAATCTTGACCTGTGATTTCCAGATCTCAGTCTCCTGAGTAGATAGGATTATAGGCATGAGCTTCTGGCACCAGGCCTCTGATTCTTTTTGGTATATTAGAGTTTGAACTCAAGGCCTAGGTTTTCCAGTCAGGTCTTCTACCATGGGAGCTAAATTTTTCTTTCTTGGTCATTTCGAAGATAGAGACTCAATATATGCTCAGGTTGGGCTGGATCACGGTTCTCCTGTGACAGGCATGGGCCACCATGCGTGGTCATCTGTAGTTGGGATGGTAGACATGTTGCGCCATGCTCAGTTCTTGACAATTCTGTGAGCATTTGAAGAGAAGATAGCTATAAAGGGCTCAGAAGGGGCCTGTTATTTATCGTGTAACAGGTATGGGATTATGAAACAAAACATGGCTGTCTTTCATCCTTACCTTATCCCCATGAGGAAAGGGATCCTTCACTGTGTTCAGTTTTGCAGCTGGGGAAAATGAGGCACGAAGAAGCTGGATGGCCTACTCATTTCCCCCAGCTCACAGGAAGCTCGGCCTGACTTCTCTGCCATGCTCCCTAAGACTATGGGTGCTAATCAGTCCACTTCTTGTGGTAGGAAGTACACTTCTTGTCAGTCAAATCTGGGCCTGGGTGCTGTCCCCGAGCCCCTCAGATCAAAGCTAACGTTCTACCACTTGTACCACAGCACCACTCCTGGTTTTTTGGTGGTTCTTTAGAGATAAGAGTCTCAAAGATGTTCCTGCCTGTGCTGGCTATGAACCATGATCCTCATATCTCAGCCTCCTGTGTAGTTACCATTATAGGCCTGTGCCACCGGCACATGGCTTAAGTGTACTTTTGACTTTCTCTCTCTGTCTCTCTCTCTCTCTTTCTCTCCCTTTCTCTGTCTGTCTGTCTGTCTGTCTCTCTCTCTCACAGGAAATTGTTGAATGGGTGCTGCAGGAGGTGGCTTAGTGTCCCCATGTAGCTGGGACCCAAGATGGCCCTCTCATTCTGGAGGTAGGCTGTGGGTCAGGAGCTGTCTTGCTCAGGCTGTTGAACTAGCTCCCTGAAGTATGCCCCTCTGTGCCCAGGCTAGACCATGATGGTTATTCATCGTCAGTCCATCTGCTGAGTCCTTCTCCACTATTCGCTGCTAACCAAAGTGGATGAGGAGGCATCGCGTTTTCCAACTGCACAGCACGATCCCGGGCCTCTGATCCTCACCACCACATATTGGGCCAGACCCTGATGATAAGAAAATGAA